>NC_088854.1:6144858-6444858 GCF_963853765.1 Magallana gigas | reverse complement strand
ATTACGACCTGCGGCATAAAAAGGACGCTTTAAAGATTTCCTTTTTGCTACACCGCTACAGAAAAATAAAAGGACCCTGAAGATATTACACTGTCTTTGATTTATCAAGTAATCTTAATCGTGTCATAAAGGTTTTCTCTATCGTCATTAAAGACAAAATAGGTCCTTGTAAATTAAGGAATTTAGACTGTTAGAGTTAGCCGGGACTTAAGTACTTGGTATACAAGTATACATAGTTAAAAATAATAAGGATATGATATAAAGGTATTCAATGTACAAAGACCATAGTTTGCATCGAGGGAATGAATGGTCCGATATTCTAAACCACGAATTATTTTGAAGCTGCGATCAAATCAAAATACTTGAATTGAACATATTTTATTGAATAAATTAAATGCATTAGACACATGTTCTGAAAAAACTTAGGTAGTCTTCTCCTAATAATGAACTTTTAAAAATATTGCCAATAATAACGTTATATATGATGGCATGTAAATATAAATGAATGAACAGTTTGTTACAGTACATATATAATACTAATATCACATAATAAATTTAGACATTTTTTTTGAGAAGCTCAAAATACTTCACCAAAAGTTTTCAAAAATGTGATTATTGCCACATTGATTGCAACTTGAATTTTACATCAAAGTCTGTGGACAACGCATATTTTATAGAGAAATTCTGATAGGTAACTTGAAAAACAAACATACCTTGTGGTAAATATTTGCATAAACTTTCTTTTAATTTAATCTATTGTGAAATGAAATGAAGTATTAACAGAAGATATCTTGTCAAAATTAAGTTTTCTTCTTTCCATTGAGGGAAGATTTAAAGCCATATAGTCTATGGCATTTCAGTTATAATCACGTGACTTGGCACAAGATAGCTGATGGAATCAAGGTCCCGGTCTGAAAAATAAATGATTTCAAAAGTGTTTTAATTTCAATAGTGGTTGCAACAAAGCATTTTATTGTTTAATAACCCGTTGCCCGGACGTCGTGTTCGCCTATATTTTGCTTACAGCTGACTCTATTAAGCCGATTTACAACAAGTTAATAAGTTACCTTTCTAGCAGTGCATAGATACACTGAATAACGAAGCCAAGTTGTTATCCAAAGATTTATCATTGAGAAGGATAAGTATGGTACTATGATTGAAAGTTTTACAAGACTGATAAACTTTCCATTTTTCCACTTCGTAATTCCTTTCTGAGCGTAGTGTAATCGGAGATATCTAAAGATACAATTTTACTTAAATTTAAAGATTTTTTGCCACGAAATTTTGAAGTCGATCGAATTTCAATCTCGAAAGGTTGCATATATTTTAGGAATCGTTGTCTTGATTTTCGTTGTTTTCATCGGTAATTCTCATCGTCAAGATTAGGAAAGAGTCTTTATTATGTATAGCTACAAATAATTTCCCCAAAATATTAGAGAAAAAATGACATTTATGTTAAATTCTACAGTATGCGATCAAAAGATGGGGAATTCACATTATAGTGGCATTAATAAGATGGTGTTAGTGATCTGTGAGATACTTACTAAGATTGGAACTAAAACAGTAAGTAAGACATAATACGATCTCTGTGCATGACACTCTATGTAGCTGATGATTATTTTTGCATTAATGAAGAAAGCCTCACGTGTGGTCTCTAAGTTAACGTTGTCTGAAATATTTCATATTAATTTTAACTTGCTAAATAAATCAATTGATAGTTTTCTCGTAAAAACATTTAGGATCTGAACATACTCCTAAAATGCAAAAATCAAACAATATCCACTACATATAGTAATAAATATATAATTCCATTGTATTCGTCTGTCAATTTCGCTCATTTGTTAAAATGCTTTCATATTTAGTAGTGATGTCCGGTCAACTCATTTGATAACCTCTAATCAGCAACAAAATGGGACAATGATCGTGAAGTTTTTAAAACATAATACGAGGTGATCTGATGAACCTTTTAATATGTTATTCTATCGCTGACCATTTCCACTGCTATACACCATTTATATTGTCCTAATTATTGATCTCTAATGTAACCACTACAAAGATACTAAAATCGAATCCTCCCCTTCCCCCACGGATTAGGAAGTCGAGGTTTGTTTATAACAGATATCTTTTTTGAGTCTTGGCAAATGTCAGGGTAGGTCAGCACCATCAGCCCCCCCCCCCCCCCCCACACACACACACACACTTAATCTTGTAATATGTAAAATATGCATGTAATATATGTTTTCGCTGTTTGTGTTATAATGAATATCTATTGAAATATGTTGGTAAAGGCCCGAGTTACTTGTTATTCACACTGTTAGTTGTATATCCTGAAGTTGCTCTGGAAATAAGTACGTCTTCAAGGTGGGTTTTTTTTTATTACAATGTATATATTACCGAAAGTCTTCAACAAGTTAAATTAACATTTGTTTCAATTTACTTTTGAATGTAAGAACTGTATTTAAAATGAACTGTACATGAATTTTGTTATAATCCTTGCCTATCATGTTTGTCTTCATTATCCTCTGACTAAATAAACCAGATACATTCTCCAAAGAGATGTGGTTAAGATTAATTGAATCGAATATTTAAAAAATCACGTTTGGAAATTCATTTTAGCAAAATCGCTGTATATGTTTAATATTGGTAAATATAATGAAGTTAGAACTCTGTGTTTCCATCATAGAAACTTGATATTTGTTTACATATACAATTAAAGTTATTTTTTAAAACGACAGGACATGATGACTTCAGTGAAAAAATTAATAAAGGTAAAAAAGCACCAATAAGTTTGGCTATCGGAGACGATTAATAAGATCATCAAATTCAAAAACGCACCCACTGGTTATTAACATAATTTGAACGAAAGTGAAAACAATACTCTGCAAGCAATATTTTCTTAAATCTATTTTATACTGAAGATTTTGCCACATATTTTCTATATACGATGGTACATCATTGTGTTAAATAATGGTAAATCTACTTAAAATGTGTCATTTTGCCACCAACATATGTATTCGTTGATTGTATTATAATGAATATTTATTGTAATTTGAGGCCCAAATTTTAGTAAAGGCCAAACTTGAGACCTGAGTTGCTTGTTATTCACACTGAGAGTTGTATAACCTGAAGTTGCTCACGAAATAAGTGCGTTTTTCAGTGTTTCTTTTAATTACCATGTATATACTACCGATATTCATACCTGTTTAATTAACGGTCGTTTTATTCGACTTTTGATGATAATAATTAATATAGAAGATACTTAACAAAGTAAAACAAAGTCCATTATTTGATCTGATTGGAGGTTTGACTATGAGAATTGCAAACTGTGTTGCACGAGAACTCTTTAATCCATACTCCAACATATGGTTAGGTGATGCTGAGGAGTCCTGCCTCCTTTGATAAAAATGTTGCTTTATATTATTATTTGTCCCCAGAATCCCGAGTATACAGCAGACGACACAATATACATGTCTAATAGCCACTGTTTCATTTTGCCAGTCATGTTTGTCTTCAGCATCCTCTTTGACTAAATAAACCAAATACACTCTCAAGATGAATTGTTAACAAAGTGGTTGTCTAGATTCATTAAAGGGTATATTTCAATGCCATGAATGAAACAGCAGAATTAAAGATATATCTCTGCAGATGTTTCAACATTGGTAAATATTCAAGAGGTTCAAAGGTGACATTAGAAGTGAAGCACCTCGTAAGAACCAAACGACTTTCCTCACATAAACCTACTGACCGTGGGCCAACTCGCAGAATTGTCCTCGTTTTGATGAATAATTCATGCCTTGTTGCCATTGGCTTCTTTCATGATGAAATATCACCAATCACCTCAGTGTGTATTAGAACTGTTTTCATACAAACATGATGTTCGTTTTCATAGTTAATAAACTTAAAAGAGTCTTGCTGTCTTATTAGTGGATTGTTCATTAAAACAAGAGAAAATTTGATGAGTTGGACAACGTATGTTTTGGTTTCCCCACAATGGGTGTAGCATAGGAAACAACTATTTGGCTCTAAAAACTTCTAATGAATTCCTTTCATCCACCATTAAATTTACAAAAGAACAAGTGAAAAGCTGTCAATGTGACAGCAAACCGGGTTTTCTTTTACCGGTTCATGTATGTGAACTGTATCCATAATCCATGTCAAACCCTATCCAGTGAAATGGAGTACCCTATATGCAATATTTTGGCAAAAAATGACTAAGTTCAAAAGCTGGTATTTTTTCATAAATTATCAGAAATCAAAATCCTAGCAATATGCACACCTCTAATATATGTACAATTGATCTGCAAAAGAACAACTTCCTATCTTGAAAACTGTAGGAGGAGTTATCCGTACAATGAGGGTACCCTATATGCAATATTTTGCCAAAAAATGACTAAGTTCAAAAGCTGGTATTTTTTTCAAAAATTATCAGAAATCAAAATCCTAGCAATATGCACACCTCTGATATATGTACAATTGATCTGCAAAAGAACAACTTCCTATCTTGAGAACTGTAGGAGGAGTTATCCGTACAATGAGGGTACCCTATATGCAATATTTTGCCAAAAAATGACTAAGTTCATAAGCTGGTATTTTTTTCATAAATTATCGGAAATCAAAATCCTAGCAATATGCACACCTCTGATATATGTACAATTGATCTGCATAAGAACAACTTCCTATCTTGAAAACTGTAGGAGGAGTTATCCGTACAATGAGGGTACCCTTTTGGCAGCCGCCCGCCCGCCATTTTCAACATTTTAATAACCGGATTTTTCCGTTGGAAAACCCGGTTGAAAACAACAAAAACACAGGTTTTTTTCTAAAATTTTATTTTAATTTAAAATGTTCAGTACAGTGCATGAACATAAAATAAACATAGTAGTTTTGTACATAAAAAGAGACCCAAATCAGGTTCAGGGAATTTGGACCTTCTCTTTAAGTAGAAAAGAATTATACAGATGTAGAACCACTACCTTGTCAAAATAAATAAACACTGCAATATACAATGCCCTCTCTAACTTCTAAGTCACTTGTCAGGATGGTCTATGCCATGTGTTTGTCCTTAAAGGTTGAGGGTCCGAAAATCGAAAGAATTAGGATTCAAGAGTGACCATCAGCTTGTTACAATGAAGAAAGCTTGCTGGTGGAACATCAGGGTCAAATAATGGCAAGTCTCAAACCCCAAAAGTCATAGATACAGAACAGACACAGGGCACAGAGCCCTTCCCTCATACACTGAGCTAAACATTGTAAATGTAGAATCTAACAGGTTAAGTTAAGCTAGGGATGATTGGCAGTTATGATTAAGTCCTTCCATTGACTGACAGGTCCAATAAGTAAAAAACTTATCAAAGACCTTATTGCACATAGATAAAATTTATTGGTGCTGTCATTTACATTGCACCTGCATCATTAAGAATTAAATCGGCACTACAGGTGATCTCGTGACCACCTGAGGTGGCTTTGCAGGTGTATTCACCTTCATTGCTGCCATCCACGTTCTTAATGATCAGTGAGTATTCACCATTGTCTGATAAAGCATCCATCACAGAATATTTCCCTTCACTTTGAATTGTCTCCTCTTCGTGATACCACTGAACACTAGGTGGCATTGTTTTATTTCCATTGATTCGAACATCAAATCTTGCATTATCACCAACAAAGGCCTCACAGTCAACCATTTCTTTCAGAAAGGCCAGCTGTGGGTCCCTGCCTTCTTTTGGTAGGCCCTCTGTTTGATCAGGGTTCGTTATGTGGGATGGGTTGGCACATGGATTCGGTGGATTAAGCACCAAATTGTTGGATGGCTTGATCTGTCGGAGATCTGATTTGCCCTCGGATCCTATGGACGACGGGCGAGAGGAGGAAAAAGTACTATTGTCAGTTTGTGAGGAAACATCAGAGTCACTCTGTACCGAGCTCTCACTTCCACTGCGGCTTTTCTGAAGCATCGAAATGCGTCCCACTGCTCGAATGGCGTTTCCCATTTTCTATTCACAAAACAAGAATGGAGAAATGCTTTTAATAATTTATATATAAAAATTGCTTTTTATTATATATTTGATATTGGAATTACTTTCTACCATTGATGATAAATGCTGAGTTAAATATAGATTGTACATATTTTTTTCAGAATAAATGAGCTGGTAACCCCTTTTACAGGAGTACCAGTATATAGATCCTGGACCAGAAACATGCAGCATTAACCCATTCACTACAACCAGTGGTGCTTTATCAATACCTTGCATCAGAAATGAACTACGTTAATCAGAAAATTAATCTTAAAATATACATGTACTTGTTTCAAACAAAGAAAATCTTTACGTAAAGTTTACTGGAAAAAATATCACTTTAATAGACTACCAAAACATTTCTTTTAATAACAGTTTGATATAAAGTATGTGATGCAAGGTATAATACAATATGTGCAGTGGCATTCACTAGTGCCTGTATTCCATGTGTAATCTTGTTTCAGATTAATCAACATGCAAGATAAGTAGTAGTAAGAGAGCCAAGTTCAGTTATTGGATAAGTGGACTTGGGACCTGATTATTTTCAAACCACCTTATCTAAATAAAAAAAATAGATCTCAAAATTTAATATGAAGATTGTTTAATATCAAAGTCAAAATATTAAACCTGCAAAAATATGAAAGAAGATTTGATTGATTCTTTATATAAAAAAAAAATTTATTAAATTGCCAATGCCATGCAACAAAGTTGTCTGATCATAAAATATGCTTCTAGCTAGCAAGCTGTGAGGGCACCTGCTGTCAGAGTTATGTCCCTTGTGTTTGAGGACAATCACACAAACATCTACAGCAAACAGAAAGCTACAAAGCTCAATAGGAACTTACACAATGTTTCAATCGTCATATTTAAAACTTCAAATAAAATAAAATGGCAATCCTTAGTTAGAAATACATCATGCCTCAAAGAAATACAACAGAAGATGCATTATTATCAGTTTTACACTTTAAAAGTATCTATTCAGACATTTCATTCTACTATAATTTACAGTAATCAAATGATACAGATGCCAAATGAAACAGAAAATAAACATATAAAAGAATATGTATTGACACACATGACATTTAATTAAAATAAAACAGAAAAAAAAATAAGTTACTAACTGAATGATTGTTTTAACACACTAGCTTTATTGTGTAGAATACAACACCACAGGCGATGCAGAGATAACGGTGCATCACATGTCTGACCAAACACTGAAGCCACTACAACACACAGACAGACAACACCAACAGACAGACACACACACACACACACAGCGCCTACCTGCCATTTACGACGTGCCATGAACTGCTTCAGATTTCTTAGACTTTGTCTTAGTTTCTTGGAACTGTTTCTTTCTGATCTCGCTAACCATGGATGTTCCAAACACTGGTCTATGGTCAATCTTTTCCTACAAGGAAAGTAGAATATCATTAATATTGTAGGATAATTTCTGTGTAAGAATGATAACTCCCATATTTCTGCATGAAGAACTTACTTTTTGTTTAGTTTTATTGTCTTGTTGATAAAATCCTTAGCCAAGTCTGATATCTCGTCAAACGCCTCATCATCAAAATCATAATCACCCCTCGTAACGTTAGACAGTGTTTCAACGTCCGAATCCCCCATAAAGGGAGATAACCCAGACAGCCTACAACACAAAAATCACTTCAGTTCTCTTTTGCTTATTTTTAAATGCTTTAATTTTTTGCTTACATCAAACATTGAATATAAATTTTTACTTTTATCTTAGAAAAAATAATAATGGAAAACTTAGCAGCTGAGAATTCACTATAGCTATTTAAACAAGACACTTACAAGACATAACAAATGACCCCAACACTCCATATATCAGTCGGGAATCCAATCTCCTCGTAGTTCACAACTTCTGGAGCAATAAACTCCGGTGTTCCGAACATCACTCGTAGACTGTCGCCTTCCAAATGACGCCGAGCGAGGCCAAAGTCAATAATTTTGATTAGATTATTGTCTTTGTTGATACATAGAATATTCTCAGGCTTCAGATCCAGGTGTAAAATAGACCTTAAGTGCATGTACTGCAAACCCTGACAAATTTGTCGCATGAAATGTACGCAATCGCTCTCTGTCAACTCTAGGTCCTCGTCAGCCACGCGATCAAAAAGTTCTCCTCCAGCGACACTGAAATAAAATTGGCAACTGTTATTTATCCTTCTCTATAACAATAAATTGAAATTCATAGATTCTGTCAAAGATGAAGAAAATGTCTTTACTGTACTAAGATTAATTTCAGCCTGGTATGACTGACTTGAAACACTGACATTTTGTCAAATTAAGATTTTACCGTTAAATTATTCTGACATTTCTCTGGTGTGTTCTCCGTTGTATTACTTACTATTCCATCACGAGGACAACATTTCTTGCTGTCTCGAAAGCATCCCACAACATCAGAAGTTTGGGGTGTGATAGTAAATTCATTATCTCAACCTCCTGTTTCAAATTTTCCTTCTCTTTTTGAGTGCGGCATTTGACAATCTTGGCTGCAAATGTTTTGCCTGATGTTTTTTCAAAACATTTGTGAACTTTTCCAAATTTTCCCCTGTAAATGAAATTTTTTTAATGTATTATCTTTATATCATTGATCTTACAGTGAAAAGACAAACAATCTGTAGATTTTCCAACTTTTTCACCCCCAATCTTAATTTATCCTTATTAATTATAATCAGCTTACTTTCCAATTGCTTCTTGCAAGTCATAATTCTCCTCAAATTTCCTGTCCTGTTGAAGTGCCACCATTTTAGGTTCAAAGGGCAAATCTTCTTCTATAATAAAATTTCATAACTGTATCATTTTAAGCTCTTATGCACATACTTAAGAAACCCCCAATGCTTAATTACATGCAAAACCTTTTGACAAATTTAATAAAATGAAAGTTAATCTATACTAGTATATAACTGAGGATTAACCAAGTTTCCACACCGATAGGATCCAAGAGTAAATTTACAGTTCTATGAATGCCCATACACCCAATGGAATCAGAAACTGAGCTTTTTGTCAATGTTTGCCCATAAACCCATCTAGGTACATGATCTCTATATAGGATAAAGAATGAGGTTGACCAGAGATATTGTGGAGTATCACAAGTATGGGGTATGTATATATATATGCTGTGTATTGATGTATGTAGATTTATTACATAAGGCAATGTACTAATTATACTGCATAAGTCAAGTTCAAACCAAAAATGCTTAGGTGCTTATAAAGTGTACAACAAAATCATAGATAATGGTCAATTGCGATGATATCAATAAAAAGTAGCCTGTATGTATTTGTGAAAAGAAAGCTTGCATGAATTTACAAAAAGCAGAAAATATTCAATACTATAAATATTGTTTATCCAAAATATTGTTGAACAAAATATTAATGATTATAGTTCTGAACACTGATACAAGTATATACTTTTCTGGCAAAAATAGAATAACATCTACAAGAGAAAAGCACTTAATAGGATGCAGTTAGTATAAAAGAGGAATGGTCATCCAAGATAGACTGTCGTTACACACAGGAGAAAATTGAGCATGCCTGGTTAGAAGCAATTACCTGTGGGGGAGAAAATGGACATACTAGACCCCGTGGGTGAGGTCGGTGACATCACAAAAACATCTGGAAAAAGGTGAGGAGCATGTGCATCATATCAGTCCTCAAATATCTACGTTACAATGATTATTGGAGGACATGAGGTACCCACGGTGGCTAAAACTACACTACAGGAGTAATATAGACCGGGGTACCTCATGATGGGGGAAGTGCAACAGTAATTACGCTTAAATAAAGTCATTAACAGTATATTGTAATAGGAGACTATTGCAAATATCATTAGTCTATATAAAAAAAAAAATCAAAATATTGTACTACATAAAATATATATAAATGTAGAGAGTGGTTGTAATATTTTGGAAATTGAGATTTCTTTTAATAAACTGAGACGAGGGAAAGACAGCTAATCTATCGCATGCATAAAGCTACCTCTGTCTTTTTTTCCTGGCAAAGAATTTTGTTTTGAAACATTTAAGAATTTTATTTACATTTGCAAAAAAAATCATGCTGCTAACTCAGCCAGCTTATCTATTGCTAAAGTTGATCAAAAGGGAGATAACCATGCCAAGCAAACATGATGTGAACATTCAATCAAGCTCACATTGCAGTTTAACTGTACCAAAATCATCATTAAAAATTCTGTAGAAGTTGATAATGTACACAAAAAAAGTGCAATAGATTATACAGTGAAGGGGTGCTCTTTTGTGTAAAAACTCACCATCAGAATCGACAGACAAACGCAGGGATGACCTGCGGTCTTTGGTGACAATGACAGATGATGTTTCGCTTGGATTTCCAAATCCATGCTTGTTTTTGGCAGTCACACGGAAAAAGTACGGTGTGTGTGGAAGTAGGTCAGCTACATGGTACGATGTACTCTGGAAAAAAAAGAAAATAGGTTTTTACAAGCCTTCAGTGATACTCAATATTAGCAGATAAGTGGAAATATGTAACATCTAC
Organism: Magallana gigas; assembly: GCF_963853765.1. Taxonomy (NCBI): domain Eukaryota; kingdom Metazoa; phylum Mollusca; class Bivalvia; order Ostreida; family Ostreidae; genus Magallana; species Magallana gigas. The sequence goes on along the minus strand of NC_088854.1, from coordinate 6,434,311 downwards.
ATAAGAATCAAAGAATTATTAATTCTAAATCATTTGATGCTGTTCACTGACTTTATGTACTTGAACTTAACATACAACAATGCTTTATGACAATTCATAAATCTCCTCTAATTCATCAATAAAACCTGTTACAGGACTTTCAGATTCATGACAGTGGTGTGTACACCATCACAGAATCACAGATGTACGAGCTTCTGAAACAATGAGTGAAAAGTTCCCCGAGAAGACAGAGAGATTAATCTATAGATCTATAACATCTGATGAATCACACCATTTACATAGCCATGCATGCCTATTGTTAATTATTTGCGCTAGAAATTCTCCTTGGATTCTAATCTGTGTCTTTACTGAATTTACAAACAGGTCAGTAGAGATCAGAGTTATTTCCCTTGCAGTGTGACATCTTTACCACATGGCACTTTTCTGTGCAAGCCAACTCTCTCTCTCTCTCTCTCTCTCCCCCCCCCCCCCCCCCCAGGATGAATAAGAATACTTACATGGCACTGTTCAGTGAGGGTCCCCCCCCCATCCCCAGGGGGTGAATATGAATACTTATATGGCACTGTTCAGTGAGGGTCTTCCCCTATCCCCAGGGTGAATACAAATACTTACATGGCACTGTTCAGTGAGGGTCTCCCCCCCCCCCCCCCCCCCCCCACCATCCGGGGTGAATACTTACATGGCACTGTTCGGTGAGGGTCTGCCACACCTCTGTCTCTGCCTCACACATCTCCACCCTGTACCCGGTCACTGGACTCCCCCCATCTGAGGAAGGGCACCCCCAGGACAGGATCACTGAGCGCAGGCTGGTGTCCGAGGCGTAGGGTCGCCCAGGCACCTGTCCGGGCACATCTGTATTCAGAAACATTCAATAGTAAATATCTATACATCACATTTACAATTTCCAAAAAAAAATTATTCACCCTATATTTCATAAATCTGCTGTGTATCTCAATCAATGTTTAAAGTAAATGGGAATTTGCAATTCCTTACTAAAAAAAAAATTCTAAAACTTTTTCAATCAAGCAAATAAAAACTATTAAGAGAAGGACCAAAGCCAATTGATTACTGTAAACGTACAATATTTAGCTTTTTCAATATTTAGCGGATTCCGAATATGAATTTGATTTAGTGCATTTCTGAATGTACCTATTTATCTACTTATATATTTTACATTTGGTGATGAACTTGATTTAGCAGACCCCATTTTCTGCCAGAAACCCTAAATAGAATACACAGCCAAATGTAATACGTTTACAGTACCTCTTCTATGGACAATGATATTTATAGATTTTTTCGACTATTACCGTGTACATTGACGGTGGACATTGCTGTTGCCTGGCCGATGCTGTTCTTCACACTGATCTCGTAGTTCCCGGCATCAGTGACCTTGACCTGAGGGACTGTCAGACGACTGAAATGTTCCGTCGTGCTTATTGATACTGTGTCATCTGGAAAGAATATAAATTACCTTCAAGTTTTAAAACACTGAAGATTCCTAAGATCCAATTTGACTTAGATATAACAGTCCTTGGTCCAATAATAGCAGGAGAGTTCCAATGTTACATAGAGTAATCACAGCCTTTGTGACTTATCTAGTGCTAATAGACTATGGAATTATTCCAACACAGCAAATACACACTTCAACAGCAGTCACACACTAGGATAAAAAAACCCAGGAATATTGGCAGATTTGATAGATCTGTTTTTGTGCTGATGTCCAACAATGGCTGACACCGTTTTAAATATGGGGAAATATTTTAAATATGGGGAAATAGTTTTTGTAACTAGAGTTGCCTACACTGCTTCTGATACACCCATGTAAAATCTTTTGTTACTAAGTGAAAAGTTTATTCTTCTCTCTACAACGTAATTACTTCCCTCCGTTGCAGTGCACTACAGTAACTTTCACAAGTATACTTATTATCCTGTTGCTTTAGAATTCTGTTTTATCTTCAATAAACAAAATCTTGCATCAGAGAAACATTTGTTTTCTAATTGAACAGATGAACAACATCTCCTCTTAATTAAAACTACGTCTTTGAAGGCTGGATTTCTGTAACAACAAAGAGCTCTGTGATGATTTAAAGAATTATCAAGCACTTGCTACATCTTTATGAGTTCTTCACCACACCTATGTGGGGCTTAATTTATTACTAACTGGTCAAAACTCTTAAACATTATTTAAAAATTTTGTTGAACATTTCTGGTAAAGACCCCTAAATTTTAATTACCTGGCTTACGATCGGTTGTCCTTCTCCCGTTTTAACGTGACTTTTATTTTTTTCCCCCTGACTTTCTCAATGTCCCTGTGATTTCTACCACCCAGGTGAGCACACCAATATCAATTAATCACTTGATTTAATAAGCCACGACACAGAACAGCCATCAATAATTCACTCCATACACAATGTGTCAGAATTATCCCAAGGAAAGTGCTGCCATTACTCAAGCCTACATCTTAAGAGTATCTATATTCCCAACTTTCTCAGAGAGTGGAGTGAAATAATCAAAAGAAATTCTTTTTTTCCTTTCTGTGCTGATAACAGTGTATATTTTCCCCTCCACAGCTAGTTCTGCAGATATCACAGTGTCCTTGTGCAGAATCTCTATCTGTTCCCACAGTCTCACCAACCCTCCTCTCCTCGATAACTCTCTCACAGTTTAATAAAACATTAATACTTAGTAAATTCCTCTCAATTACACAGATAACAACCTCAATTACACAGCTCAGATTCCATAAATTGCTCTTCCTCAGAAAAGTCTATTGTTATTGCATCTACAGGTAAATACTTACACATAAACTGCTGAGTGAGGAGGGAAGTCACCCACTGGGTTGTGTTATAAAATGAATACATTCTGCAATGAATGCTCATTGCCTTGATATTTAATTTTGAATTGCCAGTCATATTCTTAAACTTTGAACTAATAGGGCCGGAGTATTTTACCCCTTTGTATTACTCTGCTCCTCACCTGTTTTCAGCAACAAGCCTCCTTTACGCCATTCTATGCTGGGTTTTTCGTCGGATGTGAAGGAGACCTGGATGGTGATTTTCTGCCCAGGGGTGGTGCTGATCTGGGCGGGGTTGATTTCGTGGATGACCGGGGCTTCCAGGGTGTCAGCAAACTCGTCCTCCGTACAAGTACTGTCGTCTTCCGTTGTTTCTTCCTTTTTCATTCCTCCCTCTTCTTCTGACTGGTCTGTCGTGCTCACTAATTCTATCCACACAAAAAATAATAAAAATATGTAGTTTCATTTATGAAAACAGTTTATAAACCATTATCACATTTGTAGCCCCAATGCACACACTATCTGAACCATTCACCACCCCCAGTTACCACTTATGATGTAGTTTTATTATGTGATAATTTTCACCCAATTTACCTTTGACAAACAGATGACAACTAGAGGTCTCGGAGCCTGAACTGTTGCTGGCAGTACACACATACACTCCGTCATCTTCGGGGTAAGCTCCTGCAATGACCAGTCGGGCAATGTGGTCGTCATCGTAGGTCATACGAAAGAACTTGGACGGCTGTAAAACACAATTCCACTTGATGACAGCAGGTCTCAATATAATCCCAGGTTAAGTGTCCGTAAAGGAACGCTGGCTATATTCGCTAATTCAACAATCCAAGTATTTAAAAAATGTCAAAACGTCTACTTCTGTAACTTACTGCCCACAAAAGGGTTCCCTTATTGATTGATTAGACTGAGGAATTGTGAAACACATTAAATTTGAATGCTGTAGCTTATCATTTAACTCTTTAAAACCTAAAACTTTAAAGTGTCAATATATTGTTCACCTAGTTGCGGCATCTAAGAACATATCTATTCCAAAGTCAGTTAATGAGATAACTCCCATCTATTGTTGCAATCCGTCCTGAACTTCACAAGACAGGTCAAAACATCAATATATCCACAAACAAAAACTACACAAAACCTTATCTAAGTCTTGCCACCAAATAAAGACCCTGCAAACAACAGGACTAAAACAGCACCAATAGCCGCAGTCACAGCTTGATTCCAAATGCTCTATTGGTTGTTCTTCTATAATGTTTTCTGTGCACGTTTACTGAAACTAAAGCCCTGGATTTTTTTTATGATTGTACCCTTAAATGCATATGTCACTAGACAAACCAGTAATTTAATAATTTATCCTTCCTGTCGCTTCAGGGGGAAACATAACAGATTAAGAAATTCAATACATGTCTTTGCTTTATAAGGTACATTTAGCAAATACCCATCATGTCAATCTGATATCACAGAACATTAGAAGAAAATTACCAAATCTAAAATTTGAAATGAATTAAACCTCTCTCTCTCTATATATATATATCTTGGGCCACCATTAAAAAATTCTTTGTTCACCCAGAATTTAATTGATCTTTTTTTTTTTTATTTGAAAATTACAAGTTGAAACCATTTTCATTATTCATGTATTACGAAATGATCTGTGAGCAAATAAAAGATGATACCTAGGATGTTAAAAATATCTGAACTGGTCCTTCGGGGAGGGCAATCGAACAGTTTTTAAAGGTGGCCTCGCCAACCCTCAATTTTAATATAAACCAATTTGGATTTCTATTTACTGAATGTTTGTCAGATTTCTCGTTTAATGACATTTACTTGGAATCCAATTACTTAAAGTATATTTGATGATTTAAAAATCCAACAGTGCTTTTTCTGTACAATTGAAGATTCCATTTAATAATTATATCAAGAGCTGACATTACCCATTCAAAATATATTAAGACTTTTTTCACCTCCTTTGTTGAGTTAAATAAGACTTGACAATCTACAAAACTATCTGGTAATTGCCCGGATCAAACGATCAAACCGTTTCATTTTATTCCACCACAGAAACACCATGCAAAACACTTCATGATCATTCAAAACTACACTGCTGGTTTTGTGTTTCGTTTAAATTTCATTTGTCAGTTGCCTGGGAATTGCACAAGAGACTGTTTAACACAACAAGTTCTTCCCTAATATACCCACTTTGACCCAACGTAACGAGGTGACCACTTAAATCACATAAACTGACCTCAGGCAGACATACTTAACATTTAATGGACAAAATTTACAATCCTGTACCTCCATAAATTACATTTATAACGAGAAAATTTATTGTTACATTAAAACAATCTTGCAATCACTCTTATAAAATTCTTTGCAAAATAGCTTGACCTACCTTGATTTGATTGTTGTTCATCATCCACATGATTTCTGGACGAGGCACCCCAGTGACATGGCACTCCATGGTAACAGACTCCCCCTCCTTGACCGATTTGTCCCGCAGCAGACTTGTGAACTGGGGGGCCTGGCGGTGCCTATTTTCCACGTAGCTGACATGCCGTGTAAGAACGTGTCTAAAATCTGTTGTCTTTGGGCTGGACGGAACTCTATTGTCCTTTGTGTCGTACTTACTAAAACTGCTGCTTGATCTTTTCTTCCTTGACAGAATACTTCGAAAATCATCTGAATTATTTTCAGGTGTCTTTACACTGCCATTTTGAGATGAATTTTCACTGTGTTTTACGGTTAAATTTAGGTTAAGTTTACTCAGCGGTGGTCTTGTTTTCTCTTTAGGTTTCGTTGATTCTTGAGCTACATTTTCGACTGTTGATTCGGAGTCTCCATTCAACCCTTCTTTGTCCTGACTGCGCTGTTGCCGCCTTGTTCTCCAGTCACTTAGAATGTCACTACTTTCATTTCCAGTTTTATCCTCGGGAGAATCTTTCAGACCATTGGTATTTCTGTTTTTTCTGTTTGCAAGAACAGTCCTAAAGTCTTCCTCCTGACTGTTCACCACTGCTGGAGAGATGTCTGAACTGGTTTTAAGTTTTTCATGAGATATTATTTTGTCTGCTACCACAGATCTTCCACTGTCAGTCTTGAGACTGTGTGAAGTCTCTTCCTCTTTGTTATCAGCTCTGGTTCTCCCTCCATTGTCCTCCATGACTCTTGTTGTCTCTGGTTCCAATGATATATTATTCTGACCCTCAGGTCTCGCATTACCTGTTTTCACTGGCTCAAATACTGGAATGTTCACAATAATTGTCGAATCTGGTGGAATATAGTCCTTATGAGCTGGCGACTGTCGCCGTTTCTGTCTTCGTTTAGCCAGCAGGTGCTCGATGGTGCCCTCATCAATGACATCACTGAGAACTGAAGGAGGATTGGGTTGTGTATCTACATGTTCTGTTGGGGTACCCCTTTGGACATTTTCTGTGGGTTGGTGGGGCTGTTTATCAACTTTCTCTGTTAGTGTACCCCTTTGGATATTTTCTGTGGGTTGGTGGGGCTGTTTATCTACTTTCTCTGTTAGTGTACCATTTTGGATATTTTCTGTGGGTAGGTGGGACTGTTTATCTTCTCTTTGAGTTGGTATACCCAGTTGGACATTTTCTGTGAGTAGTTGAGGTTGTGGTATATCTACATTCTGTGAAGGCAGAGCGCTGTGGACATTGGCTGTGGGTTGAAGATCTTGGTTGGAGACTTGTTTCATGGTTGGCGAGGTTCTTCGCCTCCGTTGACTAGGGGATATTAGTTGATCTTTTTCCCCTTTATAAGGAGTCCTATCACAATATTTCTGATGAATTAAATTATCGTTTGTTTCCATTTTGGGAGCGTCATATTTGAGTTTTGTTTCACTAGCACTATTTATGGGTGTGTCATTATGCACAGATGGAGACTTGCGGTCAACAAGTCGAGATCTGGTTGGTGTCCTGTTGTGTGTTAAGTTCTCCTGACCACCTTTAGCTATTACAGGCGATTTCTCTCTGATCACTGAATAAGAGTTCTCCTTGTTCATCACAGGTGATGCTTCTTTTGGCAAAGAGTTCCTTTTTCTGTGTAACACAGACCTATAATCAATAGAACTGCTAGAGTTGTCTTTCTTGGCTGGCGGTCCTGAGAAGGAGTTTGACTTTCTCTCGTTCTGTGTTTTCACTTGTTCCTCTCGCGACTTCTTTCTCTGAGACAAAACCTCTCTGAAGTCCGTTCCCAACTCGGGGCCAGCCGAGAGCTTTTTTTCTCCGATTTTGCTGAGATCTGTGTTAGATTTGTGTTTTAACACACTTTTATAGTCAATCTTCTCAGAAGATGCTACTTTAGATTTTAACACTCCACGGAAATCATGAATTTCATGACTTTTTTGTGGTTTTTGTTCAAGTTCTCTTAACTTTTGTAGTCTTTTAAGCTCAGAATCTCCATGGAAACTTGAATTTTGAACTTGTTTTTCTTTATGTTGGGAAACTACAGGAGAACTTGTATTCATTGAAGACCTTTTTTGTTCTTGTTTTTCCACAGCAATCCTTTGCACAGTTCTGAAATTCAGTAGTTAATAAACTATCATTCATTTGTAATCATTCATACTAAGAATGTCAACTCTTCCTCATTAGATCTAACGCTTCACAAATTATTAGATCAACAAATGTATGACGTACTTGTGTTGTGTTGGTAACCTAATTGGGGGATTGCTGGGTAAGTCCGAGTCATTGACAACAAGTCTGGTATCCATGGATATGACCCCTGCTGGGTTGGTCAGCGTACAGGTGTATAATCCACTGTCCTCAGGGGTCACGTTTCGTATTTCCAGGACACACTCTTCTCCATATGTGATCTAAAGGGAGACAAATATATGACTGTACAACATTCTGTATTACAAACCAATATGCAGAAATATGATAAAATGATAAACATACCAAGGAATTTAAGATTCTAAAGTGCATTGTAAAATTGAGAAATGTGAATGATCTATCAGAATAAAATGTTTCAAAGAAAAATAGGATACACTTTACCTTGTGTCTTTCATCATTGTTGATTGTTTTTCCGTTGGTTTCCCACTTAATACTTGGGCTGGGGGACCCAGTTATCCTGCACAGAAATATAGCAGTCCCTCCCGCTTTAACCTCCACTGTGTGTGGCTTCAGTATAAAGTCTGGTTTCTGCTGAGCTTTCTCCGTTACGTATCCAGAGTCAGATCTTAAACTTCTCTCAGACTCGGATTCACAGTTAGCTGGTGGAAAGCTTGATTCGGAGGATGTGTTATATTTCATGCAGGGTTGTGTAAAAATTTCTGTACAAAATTGTCAAAATATGTCTCTATCACAGTTTGTGTATGGTTTTATACCACATAAATTAGAACATAAAATTATAAACAAATCACTCAAACAGAAGAAAAGAAAAAGGAGAGATAAGATAAACATGCATGGAATGTTGTTATTGATAGTTCAAAGAAAAATAAGAAAGAAAGAGAAAAAACAAAAAGAAAGAAAAGAAGGATAAATAGAGTTTAAGTTTAGAATTTTCTGGCTGAGCGGCGTCGGTCAGATTCTGAAAGATATAAGTAAGAAAGACAGAATTAGACCTGCGATCAGGCTGTCAAAGAAATTTAATGTTTTAGATGGCATGTCAAAAGCATTGCATTATGTTAAATTACATCTCATTTTTATAAAATTGCTACATTTTAAAGAAATTTTTCTGTTTAGAAATGTATATCATTAAGTCTAAATCATATTCAGAAATGCTGCTTTTATTGCATGCTCACAAAAAAAAAGAACAAAATTTCAGTAGCAATCAAGCGATCACAAAATGAATAGTTCATGCAATGCTGTGAACATGCGGCACCCCAAGGACATTTCTGTGACAGTGACCTCCATTGCTGGCCTGGGGGTCCCTACCTCGGACATTGAGGAAACAGAACGTATCTGTGTCCCCGCAGTCATTGTACGCCTCACAAACAAACTCCCCCGTGTCCTCTGGTAAGACCTCAGGGATGATCAGGCGATGAGTGTTACCTTCTGACTTCATCTTAAACACTGGGTCTTCAAAACTGATCTCCCTGTCCTTGTGAACCCAGACTATTTCTATAGGAGGGGTGCCTGGAAGGAATATGCTACATGCTCATGCAATTAAGACATTTAATGCTATGCAAAAGACTATACAGGCGGAAAATCATGACAATTAATCAGAACAATTCCACAAACGTCACTCAAAAAATGAGTCAGCATTGCATTACAAACAGAACCAAGCCAAAAATGACTAATTAATTACATTCAATGATAATTAAACCTTAATTACACCCAAAATTTTTAGATGAATCCTTAAATTTTACACAAATGTGCTTACAACAAATAATAAAAATTCGATATTTTCTCATTCAAACCTTGCGTTTGTCTGATGTCCCTTTGTTATATTTATCTCCAGTTAATTCCTATAGTCTTGTAAACAATTAGAAAACACCCAGACCAGGACATTTTAGTTGTATGTCTGAAGAAACTGCAATTAACACCTTCAATTGGTAATTGCACCCCAAGGGCTTTGTCCTCAGGGTTTATAATATGAACCCTATTGTTTTGATATTGGTGTTTTTTACTCAATTTTGTGACAGAACTATTATAAACAGGTTTTTTTTACTTGGCAAGGATAACAATTAGACAGAAGTATTTAACAAGAAATTTAAGCACATGCTTTATAAAAATCATGCTATTAGACTGTTTCAAAGAAATTAATGTACATTTAGGAAAAAAATAAAACTGCAAATAATTTATACTCTTTAACTCCCCCCTTAAAAAACTAACTAAAAACAACTCAACACTTATCAAACACAGCAGGCATTTTCTGCAGACCTTCTGAGGCCTTGTTGCTATGGATACTGACCTTCGACCTTCACCACTAGCTCCACCCGGTCGCCATCATTGGCCTCCATGTCGACCAGTTCCTTGACAAACACGGGGGGTTCCTTGAAATCATCAGTAGCTGAGGAGGGAGCTGTAATAGGGATTAAGAATTGCTTTTAATAACATTTCTAGGTACCCATGTTTTAGAATGGACCATAGAGTGTTCAGGAAGCATAAGGAAAGCACGATTGCTCTATAACTTTCTGAATACCCATGTTTTAATCTGGACCACACAAGCCGATTCAATAATGTAACAACCTGGTTTGGCATTTTCAATCTTATTAAGATTTCGAAGTTTAATATAACAGAATTTAAATTTAAAGAGAGTTCACAACACAGGTATCAATACAAATAGTGTAAGATTGAGTGAACCAAGAACATCCATTTTTTGTACAAGCTAGACCATGAACATCCATTTCTTTAACAAGACCATGAACATCCATATTTTGTACATGACCATGAACATTCATTTTTTGCACATGACCATCGGCTACATTGAGTGAATAGCAAAGTTCTCCTCACCTATCACAGACACATTAGCTTTGATTTGATCTTGGCCTGCCTCATTTTCAGCTACACACTTGTAAGAGTCCGAATCACTTGTCTGCACATTGGGTATTGTCAGTTTCACTTTTGATCCATCGAATTCCATTTTGGTTGTTCGACTTGAGTGAATTTCCACGTTGTTTCTGTACCATTTAATGCTTGGTTTAGGATATCCTGAAAGACAGCAATCAAGTTCTCTTTTTACTTTAAAATTTAAACTCACAAGGATGTTATTATATCTAAATATATTCATTAATCTTTAATCATTTTTTGAAGATACCACAATTTAATCGTCAGTACGCATTTATTAGCTCACATAGGAATTGGAACGTCATATGTGCCACATATTAATTAAAAAGTGAATTTTAAAGCAAACATTGATTTTTTTCTGGGCCTTACTTACCGGTGACAGAGGATTCAAGTGTCAGTTGATCCCCGGGCGCTAGTGTCTGATTGGTCAAAGGAAGAGCAAACTTTGGTGGAATAGATCTAGAGCCAGCCACTGTAAAAGAAAGTAATCATATCACCTATGTGACACAACAAATGACAGAGTATCAAGCTCTTCTCTGTCCCCCTAACAAATCCATGGTGATCTGTACTTTCTTACAGTCTTACAGGTATCTCTAACAGGTGAACACCCAGGTGTACACACCACATGATCAAAATTCTTCACTCAAAGTAAACATCAAATCAATCATTTGAATGCACTTGCAGTGCACATATACATAATAAAAGTGAATTTAGGCACAATGAGTCAAACAAAGCACCTCATTCTGATGCACTGGGTTGTGAATTCCAATTTTCATCCCACAAAATTTTCACAAAACTTGATAACATCACTCATTAATGAAATCAATGATTTCTCCTACCTGTCCTGAACAGTGAGTATTCCAGACAACAAGTTAACAATCAATCATTGATAGGTGATCCTCTATCAGAATCATCTGTACCCTCCACAACTAACACTAACAAACCGTCTATACACCGTGTACAGTGTTCCTAGGATGCTAAAACACTGACACTTACTTGTCCTCAATCCCTGAAGTGTCCTTTTCTCTGTTTAACAGCTACTAAGTTATAATTACAATGCTATTAAAGACCACTTCACCATCAAAGAATATCTTTAGATGACCCAATAAGGACACAGAATATGGTATCCTTCCAACATTGACACAAAAACTACAGGCACAACATAGACCGATTTAAATCCTTCAGCCCGCGTGGATCAATTCTTCTTAATGAATCATAGTTTTTTTTAAAAATGAACATGCAGACGATTCAATATTGACAGTGACACCAACACATCAATAATACATGGATACCTCAAGCTTGTCGGTCTTATGTAGTAGGCCCCAAATTATTACCCTAGATTTAAAGAGCACTTGAGTTGAATGAAATTGCCAACTTATATCCGTCATGAAAACATCCTCCAGTTTTTTCATAGTAAACCAACCAAAGACATAACTATTTTAAAATCTAACATTCGTAAGATAATCAAACCCATTTTGAAGATTTTCTTATAGTATACTTGTTCAACACCAGTCACAATGCCCTATTGTTTAAAACAAGTGAAGTCTTGAAAAGAAAACCTAAAAGTGCATTGCCTGCAAACCTTTCACAACTGTTTTCTTTATCTAATGCATATTCAAATAAACTTTCTAGCTAAATCGCAAGAGCAAATATTGCATTAAATCATAGAAAATATCAGGTATGATGTCATTAAATAAGGATGATCTACATTCATAATAAAAAAAAACCCACATACATGTTGAAGTGCACTAATCTACAAAGCACTCTACTGTGCATATACCCCACTCCTCTCCCTTACCCCTGAAGGACAGCTGAGCCTGGGTCTTGACTTCCCCTCCAGTGTTGGACACTGTGCATTCGTATGTCCCCATTTCTCTCTCTGTGACCTTGTTCAAGGTCAGACGAGCCAAACGACCATCAAATGTTTGCTTGGCAAAGTACCCAGAATTCAGTTTGCGACCATCTTTGTACCATGTTGCATTGGCATCAATTGCATCTATAAGAAAGAGATAGTGTTTTGCTCTACACTTATATAGACATCTTACAGCTTAGCCAAGCATGCTTCAATCTCTCAAGAACAAAAAAATCCACTCTCTAACACTCGAAGATGGTACTGTCGAGAGGTAAAATCTCACTTTTTAATGTCTTAAGTGGCAATATTTTATGACACTTACTGGAGAATTTGCACTCAAGGACCACCGACTTCTGGTCGGGGGTCAGGATCTGGTCAGTGAGAGGGATGGCTATCTCTGGGGCCACAAAGCCCTTCTTAAGCACAGGTTTGGGTTTCACTGTAATACACAGAATAAAACCAATTCAATACAACATGTAGAAAAAAGGCATGATTGTGTTCATAATTTCATTAATATAAAGTTTTCAAGTTTGCTAATCCATGGTAAATGCATTTTATTCTGATGGTTTAATTTGTGCATTGATAGAATTTGTGGAGATGGACATGAATTACCATGGACGTCAAGCTCTGCGGAGGCCTGGGAACTTCCAGTGGCGTTCTGTATGGTACAAGTATACTGGCCTGCATCCTCCGACGTCACATCACAAACCTCCAACCAGTGGATATCTTTATCCTGGTAAATCTGTGTAAAACCACATGTAAAACTGTAATCTTAATGAATCCGAGGCTAGTTGTGGGCTGAAAATCATGCATCTCAAAGAGTCGTGACAAGTGTGTGAAGTATATTGCACTAATGGTTTGATAGAATCAGCATGTACTCTAAATATTGTCGTGTAAGTTTATTCATTCTACTTGTCAACAGGTCATACCGAGCTCTCAAAAAGCTTTGATTTGAATTTCCTGTTCTCTGAAGCTTATATAGGGAATATTTTTGTTGCTACTGATTTTATTACTAAACATAGTTTGAGGAAATCCTCAATTTCTGACACTTGAAAAACTTGGCACACCCATTAAATTCAACACATAAATTGTTAAAATTTAATACCAAAATACCTGTTTAAGATTTCTACTTTTTCAATCCTTAATATTATTCTGCTAGAATTTATTCATGTATTTTACAACACAGATCTCTCTAAATATGGCCTGTATCAGACTCTGGCCGAGTCAAGTGTCTGTGTGTGTATACATTGTGTCTGCTGTCATTGGACAGTACCTTGTGTCTGCTGTCATTGGACAGTGCCTTGTGTCTGCTGTCATTAGACAGTACCTTGTGTTTGCTGTCATTGGACAGCACCATGCCGTTGAAGGTCCAAAGAAGCTTGGTACTGTGTGGACCATCATACGAGGCCTTGAATTTCGCCGTCTGCCCTTCGTCAACAAACTGTCGTCGGGGCTTGGTGATAAACTCTGGGGCTTTGTCGGGTTTTCCAGCCTTACGGTCCAGAGATTTCCTGTCAGCTGACTTTCGATCTCTGACCAGCCTCCTGTTAAACCAAACATATGTCAAATATAAAATCACATCCACAATATTGTTAACTGAGCAGCTCTCTCATATCATAAAATTTTACTGCCATGTAAAATGACACTTTTATCAATAATTTATGAGTTTAAAATGAAGTCCCCCAATTTCTAAATTCATGATAGATTTTAAGAGTCCCTTTAGGGACCCCCTTTCAATCAGACAGGAAAAAGACAGCTTTGATCACGGATGTCACTGATTATTTTCGCTGTACAAAAAATGAGTTACATGGTGATTTCCTCCTTAGGTTTATATACATTTAAAAGTCTTCAAAATATTGACTTTAAAGACCCCTGTATTACTAAACACAGCCACAAGAACAGTTTCTTATATTGTTGACTGACTTTAACGATGACGGAGCAAAGCTTCTATTACACAGAACAATAGAAAACCGACGCACTGTTCTTTGTTATCTTTATAACTAAGGCGTCAATTACATTTTGTTGGATCATAACACCATTTATTTTTTGACCTAACAAAATATTAGTACTAGTATTAGAGCCCCTTCTCCTTTATTTGCATAACGTGACATCATACTTACTTTGAGACTGGATCCACGTGGAACTCATCTGAAAATACACACAGAATGCTTATTTAATTCACCCAAACATAGCAACAGACAAGGATATTTATTGAAATATATTATTTCTTAATGTATGTTATTTGTGTGTTGCTGTTTGAAAAAGACCAAAATGTTTGTGGTCTGTATCTGCTTAAAGGGACTTGGACACGATTTGAGATCAAAAATTTTATTTTTATTTTTTATGCATAAAATGGCTTACTGGTACATTTTAAATGATTGACCAATATATGGAATGTTAAAGTCAAGTTACAAGCGAGATACAGAGGTAAGAATTGAGTGTTATGTAAACAAAGCTCGAGTCTTATAGTTGTTTACAAAAATGTAATGTAGAGAATTACCATTTTTTAGAAAAAATGACATGTCAAAAACAATTTAAACTAATTAAATATCTTCATACATACTATTATCAACAAAAGAAAGATACATTTGATTGAAACTTACACCAATACAACACATATGTAAAAATGACAATATTCGAGCTTTGTTTACAAAACAAAGAAATATGAACTCTGTATCTTGCTTATAACTTAATATTTGACTTTAAAATTTTGACATAGCATTAAAAACTTCTATATTTATCAGTATAAACATTGAAAATGGAAAAATAAAATTTGAAAATTTTAAGTCAAATCGTGTCCAAGTCCCTTTAAGCGCTTAATTTCTAACGAACAAGTTCTGCAAGTTATTTACTGATCATATTGTCAATACATGTATTGACTTCACAACACTTAATGTACTGCATCTGCTAAGGGCGTGCGCTAAAAAAACTGTAACAATAACCCTGTCAAATCTTTACATGTAACGTTGAAATCTGTGATACAGTAAATTATGTTTTGGATACATCATATATTATATACTGACAGAACATTTATAACAAAATGTTCTACAGAGATGTATCATTCTCTGTGGTAACTTATAGGAGAGTTAGATACTAATGAATGTCCTAACAATTGATCAAATGTTACAGAATTATAGGATCTATTTTTGGGATCCGATTACTGGGATCTGGTTCAATAGAAATCTAAACTTACATGTGTGGTCAGCATCAACACTTCGGGCCTGACTTCCACCTGTAAAAGAACAGAAAATACATAAATCAAACAAATATTGAACCAGTTACAAACTCAAAGAAAACATTGACAGTCAAAGTACAAACAACAAAACACACTCAAATCTGACAAAACTTTCTTCAAAGCATAGTTCTTTGGATTGTCCTTTTGATGGAATTGTCGTGGCTGGGAAACACTTCCCATAGAGCACTAAGGAATGCCAAATTACCAGACAAATCAGTGATCAAACATAAACTTTCAATTTTATCACAAAAGTCATCAAGCACTTCATCAAGTACTTAAAATAATGAATGGTAAAAATTAAGTGATACCAATTCATAATCTCCACGGCTTAAACTTAAAATTATTACAATGTCATTATCTGATAAATTTGAGGATCATTTCTTTCATCTCTTTGTTAATATCTTGGCGCTACAACAAAAGTTGACTTTTAAACAATCTCTGCAAAATATTAACCATTCATTGAACCCAAATTGTTAAAAAAAAATCTTGTAGTCAACAGCTGACTAACAGTCCACCTTTACACCCAAATTTTTTATTGATTCAAACCTTAGCTATGTGAACAATCTTTGAGCATAAAGGCCACTAAGAAAAAAGGTTTATATGGGGGTGGAAGGTGTTCTCTTTGTTTGACACTACTCAGACAAATGAACCATTTTTGGTGTTTATTACCCATAATGTTTAACACCTTTTGCTTTGTTTTCACCTGATTTAATCTTTCACACTTTAAATATTCAATAACCTTAATTTCATTACAAGCAGAAACAAGAACAAGCAAGGCTAAAATTATATATAGATTTCTTACCCTTTATATAATTCATTTGTGTATACTATATGTGAATCCAAAAGTTTTTTAATCCTAATATATTATAGATGCATTTCTACATCCCAAACACAACACATATAACTGAGGTCTTTGATAGGTGAAGAGAAGTCTTGACTGCCTCATTAAAGTCATATTTATATAGATTGAAAGAAGAAAATGGGACACTAACAAAAAACGTCTGTCAAATGATGGACTAGGTAATTTATAGGACATTTCTTCCATCTACAAATCTGACTTCTGAGATATTGGACCCAACTTCTAAATTTCAAGGACCAATAACAAGGCTACCGTGTACGAGACAGTAGGGCTTTTCTGAGCATTCATTCCCTACTACCCAAGTCTGTACCCAACACCTGGGGGCTTAGTCTACACTCATCCAAGGACACCAAGTTCAGTGACTCTGAGAGAGGAATTTTAATTTCATTTGGCATTATGTGACATAATACTTTAATTACAGCTCTGCCATTGATGAAGCTACAGAATACAATAAGCCAAACAAGATGGATATGGATGGTAAGGGAAAATCAGCCAAGAGGATACTTAAAATTTTAATAAAATCTCATGGCCAATACAAAATAAAGAAATCATCCAATGAATGCTTATCAAAATTGTAAGTACACTGTGTTTATAGAAACTTGATTTCGCATTGCTACAAACTTTTAGTGTACATAGTATTCTAAAGGAATCCTTGTCATTCTGAAAGTATGGCTGACAAAGTGACAGCTTTATGAATGTGTTTGTTTCAAGTCCGTTCCCTGACTGTTAATTTTCTCATTAAGAACACATTTCACATATGTCCCATGTATTTTCTTTTGTTTTAGAGGCACCCAAATACAATTGAAAATAAAATTAATGTATCATATAATTCTAAATTCTGTCCCTTGGGGTTCACAGAAAGTGTGTGTGAATTAAGATGATAGGAACCATTCCTCGCCTTATTTGACTGTATTACATAAAACTACATCATTAATGCATGACGATTGGAATGTGGCCCGGCGTTGAGAGATGTTATTTCTGTTGATTAGATGATTACATTTCCTTTTGAAATAAATGTGTGGACATAAAAGAAATTTGTGTGATATATAATCTAAAATGTATCTACATTATTTTGATATCTTTAAAAATCTGTGCAATTCAGTCAATTTTATTAATATATTTTTGAGAATATTAGTAAAATAGATCTTCCAAACAGAGGCAAAAAATTAGGTTGGTGATTCACAAGAAACTGTCATGAAATCATCTGTTTACAAACCAGGAGCCCGCCATGGAATTCCCCAGCCTACGAAGAGATTGCACAACTGCCGACAGCACATACTACAGGACACCAGACAAAGAGGGACTACGGCCCTTTACACCCAATTCTACGGCGTTTCAATGAAAGAAACCAGTGATCTCTCAATTATTTTTCACGCCAAATCACAATCACTTTACATATTTCTTACACTTTAATCATTGCTAAACATACAAATCTTTAAATAAACAGGTTAATATTCTGAAGGTTTAAATCGCTTTTGTGTATGAAACATTTCACCAGCACTTGTCCTTTGAAACAATTGGCATTATAACCCAACGGCCAGAAGGACAACCCATTGGGTCTATGTTGAAGTCTCTGGTTTGTTTTGAAGGATTAGTGGCTATTACAAGTCCTTGAGCACACAGGTATTAATGGGGACAGCAATTGACACCCGCTGTCTACCCAAACACTACAGCCATGAGAGTCCATCGTTGACTGTATCTGAGTCGCATGTAAATGACTACCTCTTCTGCGAACTGATCAATCATCCTCAAATGGTTGGTCAAAAACTTCAAATAGGCTTAACTCAAATTGGTGCAGGAATATCTAACTGTATATACTGATATCAATATCTAACTTTGTACATTTTGATATCAATACTGATATATCAGAATAAACTATATGAATCAATTCCTTCTACTGTCAATCAACTTCTAGAGGGAGAACTTATTTATGACTATGTGAATATAATAATTAGTGTATACATCCCTGATTTGAAAGTTCAATTCTCATAATATGTTTATCAGGAAAAGGTTTCTAAGAATGAACTATGCCTAATAATTAAAAAAAAAAATCCTCACACACCCAGTTTGTGCTGGGAAGACTTGAAATAACTAGAGTACAGATGTCAAGATGTCATATAAAGAATATGTGGCATCCTTAAGTACTTCAAGGTGACCCATTTAAAAATGAAATATCATGACATTCCTCTGAAAAAATTCATCACCATACTAGAATATAAACACACCATCAACCACATCATATACTATCATATCAGTCATTTACAGTCACGTTATTAAGAACGAAAAATTCAAATTGGTTTCATAGTCATGCATATGGTCTTAAACATGTACCAGTAAATTAATTTATATAGACCCCCCTCCCCCCTAAACCTACCTGACATAGCCGTATCATCACATGTAACAGACGGTAATGCACACACTTATCAGTGGCGAGTGAGTTATTTTACCTATCCCTCCCCAAACAATGCATGCCATGGAGTGTATAGTCGCTAGGACCTATCGGCCTGCAGCCAAAGGAAGTACCCGTGACATAGAGAGGAATCTGGTGTCCCAGTACATGTATCGTATTGTGTATCGTATTATATATCACTGTCATACTTAACACCCTGCACATAATACTCATTGAAAACAGGTCAACCAGAGACACCTGTCTATGTAACTAGGTATTCAGTTTCAAAATTACCACTTAAGAGATGATGTTTTCTTTGATCCAATAGAAAACAGAGATAGGATTTTGCTAATGACACTGTGTAGAAGGTCAGAATTTAGCATAGAGAGAAAGACTTAACTACATGTATATAGCTGCTTCAGGCAACCTAGAGAAAAGCTCAGGACTATTATAAAACCAACAAGGGATTCTACGCACATCAAAAATATAAGAAGGAAATGATGAGAGTTTATGGCTAGAAAATTGATAACTTGCCTCCATAAAAAAATCATCACACAAGGGGCTTAGACGTGATTTTATGTGCCAGACATAGCCTCTCTCTGATAGGTGACCATATCAGTAACACCTGCTGAGACTATGTCCACTACCTGTAGTTCATACCTTGTCAGACCACAGTACATACATGTTCCATTTTCTTGTCATATTGGCCAATATTAGGTGAACATGCATGCATGTTACCTTGAATTGGAATTTTCTCCTAGAAACATGGACCTTGTTTAAGCATTTCAAGAGAGATAATGGAATGTATTGATATTGACTACTAGGTATTTTAAATTTAAAACATATTGAATAGATCTAATTAGGCAGAATTTGTTTATTTTATGTTTACTTGTTGAAACATCTATTGACCATTTAGCTTACTAAAATTAAGGTTTATTCACTTATATAAATTAACAATATGAAATTTTCTTTCATAACTGACCAACGGTAGGTAATCTTGTGTCAATAATAAATATCGAAAGTCATAAGGTCGTATTTGTTCAGCATCAAGAAATCTGATAAGATATGACCCTACTTCATATCACCCCATGTGTACCTAATGTGTACTGCATGTACCCTAACATTTCTTCTACATAAATCCATCTCCCTATCCGTCAATCCCCAAATTAAAATGCATGTACTCCATGCACACTGTAAACCTGCCATGATCTAGCAATAAATACATGTTTACTTTGTAAATTTGTGTGATATTAATCATGTTTTGAATAACTAATCATTTTTATAAAATTTACAACCATGCAACTCGACAGCAAAATGTATTCAGCAACTGAAACATAATTCCACAGAGAAATATACAATTACTTCCGTAAACTTGATCTATTAGGTGTTAGTTAGATGAACTGCTGCAGTAGTGTGTTTCAGATATTAAGGAAGTGACACCAAAAACCACAGAAATGTGTACTGGTTGTAGATGATCCAATAGGTCACGAAAAGTCCAGGCTGACACCACACCTAGAACCCTACCCCCAGACGTGGATCCAGCCTGACCCCACAGTACTAGTACAGGTCATTCCAGGACAGATCGTCAAGGGTCAGTCAGGACATCACCTCCCCCCCCCCCCCCCCCCCCCCACCAATTTGTTTTCTGACAAGAACAGGGAGACTGGTTTTACATGATAGTGTCAGGAACTGCTGATGATATTTGGGGATCTGAGTACCCTGCTAAACCTACAGAAATGTTCTCATTTCTCTTTAATATGTTTGATTAATGGTCCTACATTAGCCTTTTTGGTGATCTATGATAACAAAGCTTGTATATCTCAGAAACTAATGGTCCACACCAGAGAGAATGTCTCCTTGTACCATTAGGATACATGTCTTTTGTCCCTTACAGCAATTTTTTATCTGCACTATATGTCAATTTAAGTGCCTGGATAAATTTGTAGTCAATTTAAGCTCACAGGAAAATTAAAAAAATATTCCTTATAATAAAGCGAGCATTAGAGCCCATTAATATTTATGCATGCTTAACTCCATGTTGTGAATGTGCATGTCAATTTTCTAAAATTGAAGTTTCTGCTCACGAACTATTTGTGTCCAGGTATGTAAGGACTGCATTGTCTCATGTACCGTCATCATATAGAGGACGGTGATTCACAGAGTCACTTCCTACAGGTCTGTGTCTCAGCCTCTGTCAGTTTGCACCTGATGATACACCTGGTCATGTTACCTGTATTACTATTTGTCAATAAACAAACAACTCTGGTCACAATGCCTCCGACCCCAGTAATCTAGTTCATCAAACTACACCCCCACATCTTTTATAATGTATGGTACTAATTGAAAATCAGATTGTCAATCATCAGATATTAACATATCATTTCATTGTAATATATCTTTAAAACTGTTTTTTTTTTTATCCATTAGAGGATCTTATTTTTTAATAAGATAACAGTCGGGGAATTTAGTGGCAAGTGATTTATTGCAATATGGAGTTTACAATCGCTGGTTAAAAACTTTCTCCTAGTTCAGATCACCTTCAGTTGTTAAATAATGTACACAGTATAAGTATTAAAGACTTACCGTCTAAGTTCACATATATGGAGGAAGTATAGATCCTTTGGGGCTTCATTTTGATTTCATTTTAAATCCATAATCCATAGAAAATAACGGTTTCTGACATATATCACATGCCTTTCTGTGGTAGAAAACCCATTCTATGACATGTTTATTCCAGGACACAGTTTCTTAAAATGAAAAAACTTTTAAAAACACAATCTGGCTGAAGAACAAAAGCCATTGGAATATTACACAGGTTTATTTGGGGCCAGATCAACCGATACACTACAGACCCACAAATCACATTGTGGTAAAATTACTACTGCTCTTCCAAAGAATGACTATACTATCACCATTACACTTAAGAGGGGGCCCACTGAGGGGCATCCACTAAATCATCACGCATTATGCTAATATGTTTTGAGCCAAAGAGAAAAAAATATATTTTTTTGACAAGTGTCTGTCTTGATTCGACGGAGTCCATTAAAAAAAAATTGTTTTGTTTGCTTTATTAAATTAGAGTTTTTTTTCTTTTAGTAAAATAGAATACAACGGAACAAGTTTTGTTTGATATGCATAACTCCTTGGGCTGCACCACTTACAAGGCTTTCTGTGATTTCAATAAGTGCTGCGGGGGAAATGGTTATACACACACCTTGACAGGTGAAGCCATTCTCAGTACCACAGAGTGACAAGAAATCAATCACCTACTGCAAGAAGATATATGGTATCACCAACAAAGGCAGATCTATAATAAATATTTATAGACAAAATATCCGTATCAATCACCATTGATAAAATCAGGTCACTGAGATCGCAGTTGATTTTTATCTAAATCACCTCGTTACTTATATACATTTGCCAGAACTTGTTTACTCATACCATACTTTAAACTCTGAGCTACCTCAATCTTTTTGTGCACCACTTAACAAAAAGGTCTCTTTTACAACTTGATCAAATACACCTCTCATTTATTTTTGCCGAGTGTGAAAATATGCAAAATATTTCACCTGCATTCTTTCCTTCCTTATCTGAAGGCACCTTAAGTTTACTGTACACAGCAAATAACTTTTGCTTACAGGTCAAATATAAAGGTTCCTATTAAGTGACAAAATTACTGCTTTAAAAATGTTTTCTCTAAATATAGTTGAAAAAGGATTTTTTTTTTAAAATGGAGTTGGCTATATTTGAAATTCTCTTAAGGCTTCCAGAGTTGTCTACCCTTAAGATAGAAAGTCTTGGTCGGCTGTTAATTTACAAGGTATACAAGGGTGTTTGAACAGGAGTGGCAGAGGCAGCAGTTGTCACCACAATCATTTAACCAAAAATGATTGAAAAAAATGAATAAAAAAAAATTTGTTTAAAGGAGGAAAATTTTTGGACTGATTAACCTTATTTACACACAAATCATGTGGAAAAAAATAATACCATTAAATTCTTCAGGTAATTTACAGCTGATATCATCTCTTTACTTGCCTCAGACGTACTCTCAAACATGCTACAGTATAACTCGTTTAGTACGAACATGGATATTGCGAATTTACGGATATAGCGAAGTCATCTTGGATCCCCAGCTATGTAAATTTAATGAATTTCTTAGGTCCCAGTGACTTTGTTATAACCGAGTTTTGCTGTATCTGACCTCTGAAAACGAAGCATGTTAAATTCACGTTGAGATCAAGAGTAGCCATATTTCAATGAAAAATCGACTTTGATAAATTTATGTATGTCAATAGATTGACAATTTTACTTATCTAAGTGCTCCAATACAATTTTTCTGTACATAATACTATCAGTCTTTCTTTCTGAACTTTCTCCCCTATAACTTTCACTAATTGTATATTCATATGCATATATATTGCTATATATATATATAAGACACTAGCTAATGATAATTTTTTTTTTTTGAAACTGTAATTTCACTTGCTATTATACATGACATGTTTATATGCAATTGTGAATTAAAAATGTCAACAACAAAAAAATTTAAAAAAAAAAAAAGAGTAGCCATTTTTACAAAAGAATTTCAAAGGAAGGTAAAACGAGGATATCTGTAGTAATATGTCAGAGGATATATTGGGAATCAAATTTTTGTACAGAATGCATTCAGGTATAATATTAATCAGTCCAAAACTAGTGCCATTAAATTGCCGTTTTTTACAATGGAGGCACTGTAGCTCCCAGGTCGTCAATCTGAATTTTTTCCGACCTGGAGCTACAGACCCTGACCTACAGCTATACCTGAACTCAGTGTTGGTTGTACACAGATACTCCAAAACAAGGCAAAGTAGTGGACCATTTATAGTTTCTGGACATGCCAGTTTTATGTTTGCGATTATTGGATATTGACGGAGAGAGAGATGTATACATGTATGACGTGTGGTCCAGGTAGCTTTCATGAAGTCATGTACAGACAAATGCTGTGAGGGTCTCCAAGTATTAATATATAGAACAGATTACTGCAAATCTAGCATAAGTGTACATGCTGCGATATTAGGTGTGCCCTTAATTATGAATAGTTTAGCTGCTTACAGATCAAAAGTATATAAAAGCCAAATGTTAACAATTCAATTTGCACAGAGAGAAAGACAGGCCAAAAGCAAATTCTGCCCTGGATCGTTATCTTCATTAGAGGCATAAACACATCAGCCTACTGTTTTGCTTTCTCTTTAGATTAAGTTAATGGTAAATTAAACCAAATTTACTTAAACACATTTTGAATACATGTGCTATTAATACTACCAAAACACTTTTAATTACAGCTATTGTGAAAGCCATTGACCAAATGCTTAATTAATTAAGGATGTTAGCTAGGTTCTAGTCAGTTCAAGAGATGCCTGGTTGTTAGCATTGGTTGTCATCATTTTATTATATTTTGTAATATAAAAATCAGGTCCTTTTCTTCTAATATTCTAAGAAAAGTTAAAAAGTTGAACTGTAAAGTACCACAAGGCCCCTATTTAGTAGGGTGTGAAGAGGTAATTGTTAAACCACACAATTTTGCGAACTCAAATTAAATTGCCTTTTGCAAGCTTGTGGTTTTACTGAATTCATTGTCCCATATTTTCCCTGAAATACTTATAGACTTTTTAATTCTTTGAAATGACCACTATTGTTTTACATATCATAAATTTTGAGTTACTGGCATTTCGTACATGAAATTTTTGTACAAAGGAATCAAAGGCAACAAATATCGAAATCAGTGTCCTTGGGTGGAATAAAAGAGATGAGTTATCTTTCTTGTTCTGTTTGGCATTTTTTCGGTTGGAGTTGTCTTTCTTGGTACCAGTATTTCATCCTACATATCAATATCAGTAAATCACAGTTAATCCTCCTCTTATATACTTTTTCTCTTTGAACAGGGACATTGAGTCTGGTTCAATAATTATTGATTGCATCATAATCCAATCACCGCATTAAACCCCCATTGTCAAGAACTCCTACATTATGTACCAAAAAAAGAAAACCACAAAATAGTTTCCCAGAACAGATTACCACATTAACACTCCTTATTGCTCATAAGTAATTTCTAGCTTCATTTCATTCAGCCCTGAATTAAATCCCATGTGAAAAAGAGAACCTACAATTCATACTCCATGAATCACCACCGCCTTATAGAGTTCCCCAGAGAAATTCCATCGTCTTACCAGTCCATATTCCTTAATTTGCAAATTGTACAGAACTGTATAATTTTGGAAGATAAATGCTTGGTTTGCATGAGGGAGTAAGAGTACATCTCCCTCCTCCTTTGATTTGTAAGTCTATCACCTGTAAACACAGCTGCTTTACCTGTCAGGGGGGGTCACAAAACATCTGGGGGTCACCACATTTTTTTGTGCAATGAATGAATTCAGCTAGTCCTCGGTGAAAAAGATCCCCATCTCCTATCATGCAGTAGCATTCATGTCCATTCAGGGAGCTTTTCAACTAAAATATCTGTTTCACATTTATGCACATAGGAAGTCTTATTACATTCAATAGGATCAAAAAGGAAAGTAAAGACTTCACTATATCCCATTAGACGATCTTGTTCTGTGAGTTTAGTGAATGCATGACTTCAAGTTGTCCTCATTCATAGTATCAGATTTATAAGGAGGTATGGGGAACTCCATTTTGAGACACACTTTCTTTGGCAATTAAACAAAAATAATTAAAAAATGGATAACTTTATTTTTATTTTTAATACTAGTAACTTCAAATCAAACAGAGGAGAGCATTATTCATATTAATCATATACTGATCTGCAAGTCATAAGTTTGAAAACTGCTGGTGCTTTTCCTTTTCTTACCTTTCAGAGTTTTTAAAATGCATTTTATTGTCGTAAATTAAACAATGTGAAATTTTTACAACACGGATCCACACGGATATGTTAAGATTTTTCTAACCACCTTATATATAATGCCTGAACTTGATTTACTTAGGTAAGCATTTAAGTGCTCATGTACACCAAGCTTAAGAATGTATATAAATAACAACTTAAATGAGTCATTAACCTAATTTAACAATTAACAAACCGTCCATTTGTATAACATATCTACCAAGCTGTGTAATTTCCATTGATCTAAACAGATAGGATGACAGCAGGGTAAGAAAGAAGTCACAGCAAAAGAAAAAGAAAGCTCTGCAGAGGCCAACTTAGGTGAATTAATGAATAAGCAACGATTTGACCACTGATTGGTTCCTCAATAACTGAAAGAAAGACATTTCCAAAAGGTTGATCATAAATTGGAGATCTCTTTACGGCTCATTACGAATTAAAGCAGTCAGCTTGAAAAATACTTTTGCTATTACTCTTCGTTTTATATAGCACTTGTGAAACCTTTAAAACACATGAATTTAAATGGAAAGACATTTTTTCCTAATGAGACACAACCAGGATCAGATATCTGACTTTCCTCTGCCTTCAGTGTATCAGTCTGTGTGTCAGTCTTCCAAGAACTACATTTATTTATACTGATATAAGTAGTAACTAGAACATATATTTACTGGTAAATGCATACTTCAAGGTTAAAAGCCACATGCCATATGAGAGGTCTCCTGTCATTTAGAAAGTATCCCAATATCCAACCCTGCTTAAGCTGGGTAACTGGGACATGCTGTATTTTATCATAAATCTCTGCATTCTGGATAAAGCCACAACATTCTGTTGACTCAAGTGAAGTAAATAAATAGGTTTATCCTTGTTGCATAATCTCAATTTGCGTTCAATAAATAGTAAACTAGACAAATTCAATGATTTGTAATTGCGTTCAATGAACAGTAAACTAGACAAATTCAACAGACAGAGTCATCACAATTCATTTCTGATGGATTAATTTCAATATATCAATCATTTTTATATACATGTTTGTTACGAAATAAGTTTTGACTTTAGAAAAAGATATATCAAGCAATCTAACCATTATGTTCAAAACTCGATCAATGATAACAAATAAGCCATAGGGCTCAAAATGAAATGAATTCAAACAGAAAAGTTAATTGTTTTGTTTTAAAACAATTACGATTGTATATAACTGTAGCTGGAACTCTGTAGCTCTATTGAAATTCACTTCTTCCTTCCTGTATGATTAATCTATGTCTTAATTACAAGAATTAAGGATCCTTGAAAAACAAAAGTAAGATTACAAGGAAATAAAAAATCAAGTAACCTCCTATCATCAAGAATAATTAATGAAATAACAAAATGCATATTTAAAATGCACCAACAAATGACATTAATATATTAAGAATGACAAATTACGGTATTGTGTTCTGACTACTTAGAGATTAGGGAAGCATTAGAACATTCTGACTTCAACGGGTCAACATTGTGAAATTATTTACACCTCAACGAGTTCTCAACGATTCATTCACAACAGGTGAACATGATCACGATGGAAAATTAAGTCAGAATAACGAAGGAAGCATTTATCTTCAGGGGTCTCCGACCCCATACAATAGTGGTCATAAATACACTCTACTCAACAAAGTGACCTTCAAATATTCATGTAATACTTGAAATTTTAATAAATCTTTAGGAAAAAAATTTACAGCTTGTTTTGTATCAGGATGAAGGTTAAACTATCGTGCATGTTTAATACCCAACCTTTAAACGGTAAACGCCATCAAATTGTAACCTTTTTTCTACCCGAAAATAACGGAGTCGTCAACAACAAGTCCCGTTTATCTGTTAATATAGGGGTATGTTTGTTACAGTCAGTGGATTATCTGGGTACCCCCCTGTGGTGAGGACATGTGTTGTGTTTACATGAGGGGAGGGGTGGACAAAAAAGCACACTAATCAATCTGATTCTCCCTAACCGTAGTGTAAAGCGGTCATCCTATGACATGGACACGTGCACCGAGCCACTGACTAGATCAGAGAAGGAAAAGTCTTCAAAATGTGTACTGGTATACATACATTATCAAAAAGGAAGAGGGAAAAAAAACATTACTTAGTTAACAATTGTCAACCCAGTATCACCTGTCAAAAAGTAATTTCACAGTTTATGGTTCATATACTACTAGACACTAATCTACCAGGTGGACCCACAGTC
Organism: Magallana gigas; assembly: GCF_963853765.1. Taxonomy (NCBI): domain Eukaryota; kingdom Metazoa; phylum Mollusca; class Bivalvia; order Ostreida; family Ostreidae; genus Magallana; species Magallana gigas. The sequence goes on along the minus strand of NC_088854.1, from coordinate 6,406,618 downwards.
CATAGCATCACCGAATCAAACGTGAGGTTTCTGACCAGTCGCAAACACCTGACCCTGGTTTTATTTCTGGAGCATGTCCCCCTTTAACCTCTTAGAACTGGAAAGTAATCTTTAGCTGTTTTTTCTCCTTTTCTATGCTATTCTGTAGACGCTTCCCCCCTTTTTCTGTGCTATCTGTTTATCTTAAAAACAAATGAAGAGACTACAAGTCTAAGAAGACAATTGTCCCCACTGATTGAATACATATGATTGGTTATAGTAAACACCCTGCAACATTAGCTAGTCTGGCCTATCTATATTCAATAAGATCCCAAGAATCAAGACACAAAAGAGTAACAAATTAATATTAGCATAACAAAATGTGTATATTGGATAATCAATAGTTTTTATGTGATAATGCGCTGGTTATAGCATCCCTGCCTTTTAGCTTCCTGAATACATTTGCATTTCGATTTTGTCATCCCAAAACACTGCACACATTTATAATCAGAGACGCTCATGTCGACATTTTTTCTCACTCTTGTTTTTTTTGTGATCTGTAATTGACATGGATTATGTTTTACGAAGCTGGCGCCTTTTGCCGGTGTTTGGGGTTAAATCCCTCCATTTTTCACACCATCAACATGACAGCCCAATAGCTCAAGTACAGTAACGAGAAAAATTTGGTCTTTACCACCAAAGGCTCTGTATAAACATCCATTCTGTTATAAAACAGCACAATGATATTAATGGTGTAACTTTAAGACATTCAATAGTTCCTACAGGGTGCATTTAACAGTATGCATAACTAATTAATGAAGCATGAATAAAACTTTTATTGCTATCTAATGTAACTCGATTAATTCTATACCAATGGAACATTGTTATTTCTGTTAAACTCAAAATTTATATTGGCAGTCTAGGAATTTTATCAATAGCTTAAACAAAAACATTTGCAGATGGTCCAAGTCCCAGTAAATCCTCTAGTGTATTGTGTATGTTTTTGTTTACACAGACTATTTTCTGCCTTTTCATGCATGTTGGCACACACTATTCATTTGTAGTCATTTTCTCCAGGAATAAACCTGAACCACCTTGCATAAAGAAATGCCAAGGCTTGCTGGCTTTGAACCAATCTTGTGGTTCTTTGAATCAGATTTACGGAATTATTATGATCTTTCTTTGTTTTTATTCTTCTATTAATGACGATGACCTACACCTCCTGCATGGTATGATCACATGAACTGGTAGTTATATTAACCTTTGCTTTGTGCGATTCTCTACATCAGCAGTTTCTGAGAGCATTATACTTTCACTTGTTACTTTTTTTAAAGCATTTTCCTTTTCTAATGGTGCACATTTACCAAACAAATATGCTGCATTATTGAGCAAACAATGTATAGGCATGTTTGAAGACTCATTGTTAATTTATGACGCACTTGCATGATGTAAAACAAATTCCTAAAACTTCACAACACATTTGGTGCACAGCTGTAAAATTCCTGTTTAACTAACAAGTTGTTGATTTTACAATATAAAATTCACAATATAATTTGTCAAGGCTAAAAAAGGTACAAACGCTACAAGGGTATCTTTGTTAATTAGAAGAGTTACCAAATTTCCTTTAATTAAAAATCTGACTGAATTCAGAAACTCATTTTCTGCAAGGTCATATTACATTTAAAATTGTCCAAGTGTACATTAGCCATTAGATCTAATGATTTTCTTTAAAACTGATTAAATCCCCAAACCACAAGAGAGCACCGTAGGCTTTCTATATTTGCTTTGGAGGATGAGTTAGTGAACAGCAGCTGTCCAAATGAGAAATCTGACCCCTCCCCTCCCCCTTGTATTATCAGCCATCTCGGGACCCCTTGTCACAATCTCCAACCTACTGGATTAAACTTTGATAAAGCATTTCCTGTCTCCCTGAGTATAGACCTGTCTGTTGAGACAGAACTGAGATTCTCTCCGTAAATATTGACAGGGGATGTTGATCTTTTGTTGTACTAAACAGAGAAAGGAAATAAATTATCATACCATTATTTCTGTAATGGAAAATGTGATACTTATAGCTTCAGAAATTTACACAACAAACAAAATATTTCCTTTTTATTCAACTACCATGCACAGAGAGAGAGAGAGAGAGAGAGAGAGAGAGAGAGAGAGAGAGAGAGAGAGAGAGAGATTGCAGTCTGTAACACCTGGGAATTTCTGGCCTATTATCTCTAAATATCAGCACAAACAATCCACTGAAATGTGATCTTGTGTGGATTATTATTTTTAGTCATTATCTGATGAAAGTAAAAAGTCTTCCATCATGTTTTAAAAAACAACAGCCAATGGGGACTAACACAGTGCTAAGCAAAGCTTGGCCAAGAAAAAACAACTTATCAAATCCCAAACAGAAATTGCCTGAAGAAAAAACACTTCTGCCCAAACATCCTCAATGCTTTTGTTGAGCAGGTTTATAGAAGCCTAAATATTGAATTGTATTATACTGAAAGGACCCATCTCCAATTTTGCCCAAGGCTTATAGAAAACTAAAGTCATTTTTTCAGTGTTTCACAAGTTTTATAACAATAAATAATTGAACATGTATTAAATAGTCTTTGGTGAGAACATCCAAGCTGTGGTATATTGAACTAAATAAATTGCTTCTCCTTTCTGATTATCAAGACACCTGTATATGTAATATGCAGATTGAAATATGAATGCATCAAAATATGCAGCTATTGTCTTCAATAACATTTTTGAGGATTAAAGTACATGATAAAAACTATGAAGTATAAAATAGATCTGCTGTGATTAAGCCTTGGATTATAAGCACAATGGTTGGAGTCATTTGGCGGAACAAAAGACTAGATAAAATGCTGTCCGAATCTGTCTCTGTCTTTTGTAGTGAACATAGAGCAAAGGATCCTTCTGACACAGTTACCTAAAATTATGCTCGATATACCCGTAAAATATGGGTCAAGAATAGCTGTCTTGATCTACTATACATATGACACAATATCCATTGAAATATTGTGCTCATCTTCTTCTTTAATCGCCTTTTCATAAAGCTTGCCTTTGGAATTGAGAGTGGAGTAATTTCCATTATTATCGGCATTAAGAGTTTTCACTAAGAGATCATTAGAATTCAAGGCATTTCTAAGTGATCGGAAGTCTGGGAGGTTTTTGTTATTTTCAGGTCTGTCTCTCCACACTGGTGATGTGTTTTCTGAGTTTTGATGATTGGGTAGTGGAGATTTCTGATCCGTTACCCAGGCGAGCTTGGTGTCATCTGAGTAAGGGGCAGAGAGAATATCATGAGACTGAGAGTTGTACCTCCAGGTGGGGGGAGGGGTTTTCACTATGAAGAAGTCCGAGTCTTTCTCTCCTTTAGAGTCATTCAGCTCCTCTGGAATTGATGTCATCGAAGCTGCAGAAGATGAGCATTTACAAGAATCATCCTCTGTAGATGCGAGTGAGAATCTCTTCAGTTTTAGAGATGACACTTCATCAGTATCATCAGTGAACACAGAAGATTCTTCAATGGATTTCCTGGACTCCCTATCTTTCAGACTACACACGCTCTCCCGCCGGGATCCTGGCAGTATGCTGGAGGGTAGAGGGGAAGTCCGGCGGACACACTGCACAGGAAGGGAGTGCCGGATGCTACTGTTTCTTTTGAAGGGAATGGTGCCCACTTCACTCATTTCTTCCTCTTTATCAGTCTTCTGTAGAAGATTGGACACACTGTTTTCCACTTTGATGTAATGGCTGTGTCTTCTGGTCAGTCTCACTCCTCTGTCGTCTGCTTCTTTGTCCTCCCTTGCAGTCATCCATCGGTTTTCACTGAGCGTCCTAATCACCTCCGATGGAGCACTCGGTTTACTTTTTCCGTACACATTTTCTGTCCGGACTCTGAACATGTAGTCCGTACCTGGTGCCAGATTTTTCACATCATAAGTGTTCCCCTGACATGAGTTTGTCACCATCTTCCATCGTTTGTCCTGTACACGGCAAACTTCGACCTGATATGCGAGAATGGTACTGGTGGGACACCCGTAGGGAGGTGTCCATTTCAGTGTTACAGAGGACTGGGTTATGTTTTGAGCCGTGGGGCTGCCCTCTGGTGGGTCTGGCCTGCCTAGAAAATAGAAAACAACATTAGCTTCAATGTTAAACAGTAAAGCAAAAATTAGGCTCACAAAAATTAATTATCTTAGAACAGATTAGCTTCATCGTTAAACAGTGTAGCAAAAATTAAGCTCACAAAAAATAATTAGCTACGAACTTCTTTAAAATAGTTCTTCATAAAATTATGGGGTCTTTGTTTATGTATTTGGACTATATTTAAAATGTACATTTTAATTAAGCAACTGAATTAAGAAACCATTAACAACTGAATATTCCAATGTACTTCATTTTCTCTATCATATATATACTTCATTTTCTCTATCATATATATACTGTCTTGGAACTCTTTGTCAATGTAATAGATCAGATTTAAACTCATCTACTCTCATTTTACCTTTGTGATTATGATAAAATTAAAACTGTTTTCTGAGTAATTAGCACCTGAATAATTTTGTAGATTGGACAACATAAGCATGATAAATGTCTAAATTATTTTTACATTAAACTTGTGTAAAATAAAACTGTCATATGGACTACTTAAAATGATGTTACAGATACCAAAATAACGAACAAAACTCATTTCAACTGTTGAAGTGTAGAATACATACAGAATGATTATTGGTGAAGCCATTAATATCTCCTTTTCTTTTAATTAAAAATTAGCAGAAAATGTTTCACACTAAATATTTTAACTAGAATAGACAAGTGTTGCCATTGGTGATAAAGTGGAAAATCACATAAAATAGCAAATAATAAACATTGATTAATTGCTCTTATCCTTTAGGGTAAAGGGGCAGGGGTGGTATCAAACAGGAAAACATTAATTTTACAGATTATTAAACTGTCCAATATGTATATAGGCCTACAGCAAAAACGTAAAAAAATAATAAAAGTCATCAAAGTTAAGCTTTGTACTAATGGCCATTATAAAAAATAACATGTTTGTAAGTATGTCCCTACAGGCTCAATGACTGCGGTGTTAATCTTAGCAATTACTGATAATCTAGTACATATATCACTACACACAGATTATCATCTTACCTTTAGGGTACCGGACTCCATGGTATTGCAGTCTTTGAAAATTAGTACTGCAGTGTTTGGAATTCTTCTCAATATTGTACCGGGGATCCGAGTCCGAATCTATCTGCGAATTGCTAGCACCCATGATCTTGATTTAATTGATTTAACTTTCATAAAGTCACAAGTCTTATTTAAAGTATATCCCTCAAGAGATTTTTCAACGAATATGACAATGTAAATTTTTTTCTCCTGGTATGTTTCCCAATATGTTTGTTAAGTCCATGTTTTCAAGTAGAAAGTTACGAGTTTGGTGACAAGTTTCCTTCCTGCGCGTCAGTGAGCGTTTGTCGTGACAGTAGCAGTAGACACGTGTAGGACCCTCTTTCCTTTCAGCTGTAGCCGCCTCGCGACTCTACGCTCAGCGTTTGATTGACACTATACTACCTCTTTAATGCGGTCCACGGAGGAATTTTAAAGTCCACAACTCACTTCAAAGGAGCGACACACTGCGTTAAACTGTCTCAGTCAATGAACAATTCTATAAGAAATTCCTCTGCCGTGTACACAGAAAATATCAATTAAATGGCCTCAAATCAATGAAAACCGTAACATGAAAACTTTTTACACTCTTATACCATTATTATGGACTTCCGCATGTAAACATTTTTAGTTGTTTCCGTCAAACACTCGGCTCAAACCGAAAGTGTGGGCAAGTCCATGTGCGATTTAAATAGTATATCAATGATTGCACATCAGAGTTTCATATATATACGTAGGTGTGACTATAGATGAGTCAGACATCTAGTGTTAACTAAGTATAACAAATCAGCAGTGGCCTGAAATGTCCTTCTAACTGTAAACAAATCCATCCACATTCTCCACTGGCTAGCCACTTAGGAAATTAATCACTTCTTTTCACAAACTGAAAGTGCTGTTAAAACACAAATCCTCTTTTCCCCGTAGACTTACTCCACACAGCCTAAACTGCAAGTAATCTGATTGTTGGTGCCTCTCACTAATATAACTACTCAGTGCCAAAAAGATAAGGAGAGAGCAGGGGTTCCTTGGAGTCGACCAATGAGAGTTCAGTGTGAGAGAAAGCACCCCAATTCAAACTAACCAGAACACTCACAAACAAATAGCTGCCTATTGACTGCTCGTTTTCACAGCACTGTCCACTATTGTCCTCTATTTGTGAAGACAGCCCAGTACACAGTGGAGGTCAAACCCTGTATTGTTGTCAAATAAAAACACAGGGACTTCAACACTGCCCAAATACCATGTTTACACCTAACTGAAATCCTATAGCCTGAAGATAAATCCAGGCTGTGAATGGACAGGACATGTGCTACCTATCAGCTGGCCCCTCACACTGCGCCACTAGATGCAGGGTCACAGTTACTGCACCCTCTGACCACTAGCTGACCAATGGAAAGCCATCAACATTTGTTAGAGTTTAATTAGGTATTTTTGCACTTTGCCACCAACTACTCACTGATGATATCTTTAACAAATTTTAAGTAAGAAGCCTCGACTTATTAATCAATTTATATTTAATTGCAAACTATCATAGTCTTAAATTGCTCCAAAATAGCTTGTGTAAATCTTAATAGATACTTGAAAGTGTCAGATAGAATTTAGTTAAATAAAGACAACTGAGGATAATTACAACATTAGGAGCCAGTCTTAATTTACTGTATATAAATCTTTAATACCTTAAACCCCTGTGTCATGACAAAAGTTTAAACACTGCTAGAATCTTGTTTTGACTTGACTGATAATGGAAAACACTGTTTTAAAATTGTTGTAATGCCTGAGTGACATCAACAGCAATAACTGTCTAGTTTCAGTGTATGCTAATGGTCAGACAGGAATTCAAAGCAACAAATACACCAAATACCACTCTCTACAGGGACAGGCTGTGCAGAAACATTCAAGGTGTTGTTTTTTTTTTTATTCAAAACATTGACTTGGATCTTTCAAAAATTCAAAAAAAATAATTAATAAAATATTTAACAATGATTTAAAAATAGTTTCACTTTTCTGATCTTCAAGTACATTCCCAGCTTTAAGTAATTATAGGAATTATTTTTTTTTATTTTTTGGGAGTTTCTATTGATTAAACTGCTGGGGTGGGTTTCCTCTTATTCCCCTGGTGTAATTATGAAGGATTTCTTCTGGGGTTGGGGGTATTATCTTGTTTGTTATCTCAGTGAATCCCAGGGAGGATCTAATTAATGCTGGGACATGTCCAGAGAAGCAGCATCAGTGGATGACCAGACAGCCTGCTCTCATTATTGCCTTATCGTTAGCTGAGTATCACCAACTCTGCCAGCTCAGGGGGTGGGTGTGAGGTCTGCAAACCACCTACAAGTTCTGTCCAGACACCTAATTAACATGTTACCTGTTTATTACCTGTACTTCAGCAGTGCAGCTGATTACTTATGTAACGTACGCTGGCTGTTGACTATCAGTAGGACACAGATCTAAATATTATTGCACACTGTATTACATAAGGTGGTGTTTATCTTATCTCAGGTATTTATAACAGGTACTGTCGGTCCACACTTAACTCAGGTCACCTCACCAACAGTTCTGGGAAAACTAACAAAACTATCAAAGTATCAACAGTCTAGTACAAACTAATCCGGGCATCGAAAGCCAACACACTATCTGTAATTGCTATTAAACAATCCCTATCAATCATTATTTGTTATTGGCAATACAGAAATCAGGGAAACATCCATTTCAGCTTTTATATAAAAAAAAAAGTTTGAAAAATACTTTCTGTTGATTTAACAGTTTGACAACTACAAAGTAGCATATACTAAATGATTCCTCTGCTGGTAACAACAAACATTCTCCTATATTCTAATACCAGACATCTTTTAGCCATTTGTAAAAGGAAACAATGTCAAAATTGCTTTTCTCCTAATAATTAAAGGTCAAAAATCTCAATCTATAGTCTAACTATCCCCCCAAGGAATTCTGTAACTCAGAAGCAGTTATTTAATACCACTTATCCCCAGATGTCCCCAGTTTAGGGCCATTACTGCCTCAGTGGATCCACAAATACAGCCACTGATCTAGTGACCACATAGTTAACTAACCCTGCACCATGTAATCAGCTGGCATCAAACTGCAAAACTGTCACTTCAAAGTGAAAGCAGAGCCACGTGCTGGACAGAGGAACCAGGCACCTTATTCCTGATTTACCTGGGCAAGGACAGGTGGCCATAAGAAGCTGTAATAGGCTTCTGATGTAAGGTTGATTCACCCAGACATCTTCAGGTGTTCTACAAATCAGTCAAATCTCCAGACCTTAGCTTTTTTGAAGATAAAAGTGAGATTATCAAGTGTTACAAGTTCTAAGACCTGAGTTAATAGGATCAGCTCACTTAAAGGATAAGCAGAGCTAGATTATCATTGTAAGTAACTGTTCTGTAAACAGCTTCAGACATCTAACATCTGGCAGAGTTGCCAAAATTATGAATCATTCTGTCCAGATCAATTTCATTAAAAATGTAAATTTGCTAAAATTAAGCCATTGTGCTTGCAGTCATGAACATTACAATATAATTTCCAGCACTGTCAGATGGCTGCATCAGAAAACACTTGAAGGGCCATGGGTTATAATGGTCAGAAACTAATTATCCCGACTGAAGCCCGGAGTTGACAGTCGTCCAAATGCTGCACTACTTCCACTCCCCTACAGGCATATTGGTGTCTGATGTGACACCTCGTCCAATAGTGAACAAATTGTCGACTGACTCCAGCCAAAAAATCTGTTAACAGCTTGTGTACAAAGTCTTAGGAAGACAAAAACCAGATTGCACCATAAAACCTTGTGATGGTCCCGTAAAATTGGGGCTAGTCAGCATTTATTGGGTGCTAAATTCACAATGTAGGTGCGCACTGTCTATGGAACAGCAAGAGTCGAGGACCTGATAAACTACTTAATAAAGTAAAATAAATCTCCAAGCATATAAAGGTCCTGATGACGAGGCCCTGGACAAATTTGTTTTGTCACAAACATGGGCTCTGTCTCAGCTCACAGACAAACAAAGGATTAGCTGGGCACAATCGTGTCAGGGCAATAGTAAATTTAAAATGATAAAGTAATTTCATTAACTCCTAATAAGAGGAGATGTCTGCTTGAGGCCTCAGTGACTTCAACAGGAAATTGTCAGATGCCTTCAAAATTACTAGGGCTGAACATACAATGGAGGTGCCGACTTTGCATTCTCTGATAATGAAGTCTGGAGGTGATGATTTTTTCTCTTCTTTGAGCTTATTATGCGATAAAATGATACACTGTATAATTATTTTGCAGATTAAATTCTATGCATTTATTGACAACTAACTAATTATACCACGAAGTCCAGATTTCTTTTCATTGGTTTGTTTACAATGCTCTTTTAGCATATTTTGGAAGTCTAGGTGGAGCTCCATCTAATGAGGCAACTGCTGAGAACTTCAAAGAACCAAGATGCAATATATGTATACATGCACATTCTCATCTCGGGCCCAATTAAATCTTGTTTGTCCAACTCAATACGGAAGTCAGGCAACTTTGTGATTTTAAAATGTCTCAAGTGGTTCCAGCATGATTCACTGCGAGCAAAGCCTGGCATGATTAGTTTATTTCGATTTTATTACTTCAGAAATTTGAAATCCTTGCAATGTGAAAGCCCCAAACTTCTAGACTTATCTCTGATTGGAAGGGCTCTTAAAGTGAAATCCTTCTAAGTCCCTTACATCAAATCCAGGCTGATCCTGGACTTAGTTTTTATTTTGGTGTGTGAACAGTACAAAAACTTTGCCCTGACATTACAAAAGTCAGCAAGTAATTTAATGTTATTGTGAACTCAGCTTTACAAAGGTTAAAAATGTCAATGAAATAGTGCACGTCAGTTTACAAGGTATTATTAACCACAAACTACTGAAAGAGTGGTAGCAAGATTGAGAGAAGGGAGCAGAGAGAAACATGTCAAGGCAACAATAAACGCAACACTATTGTAAGAAATGCAGCACAGAGAGAAAGAGAGAGACAGACAGACAGAAAGCAATAAGCAAAGTTATAGTACAACTAAGAAATAACTGAATTGATGACCATACAACTGAAACTTTTCTAGGCAGACAATTCAAGGGGGGCCCTCAGCACTCTTAGCTCTAACAGGAGTCTAGGTATTCTAGGGTAGCTAACATTCTCTGACATACCATTATCTATACGCAAGATGATTGATCAGAGTTTTCTCACTCTTCAATAGAAATCAAAGCGTCTTAACTATAGGCATAAAACTGGTAGCAGAGAAGTGACATTATTGGTAATAATATGCATTCAGCCCAGGGGGTGGGGGTGTCACGGTGACCCTGTCTGATCTCAGGTAATCTTTACCAGCTCCTTTAAATCTTCTGTCTGTTCTTTTCACATTTCAATCTGATATATTGCATACAAATGTCTGATTTAAATGTTTTACCATTATGTGCATAACAACTTCATTTTGTTGACTTGGAGTAAAGCATTGCTGGCTATATTTGTTTGTGTACAAACACAGAGGGGTCACTGGACTTCTCTAGTGGACCACCAGGGGGGTGGTCAATATTTGTCATGACGTAAGAAACAAACACTGTACATGGTCAGAAAAAGTTGACCTCTTGTACTGGTTCAATGTTATCCCACTCTTCAAGTATAAACTATAATACAATCGGTTTCTACACTCCTCTACTGTTCATAGAACAGATGATAAATAGACTAATCAAAGACTTATATTATCTTAAAAAATTATTGCAATTAGAAAGTAAATGTTTCTTTATATGTCTCAATGATTCAGTCCACATCAAAGACAAGCCCATTTTTTTGGTCAAAGTGACAAATTCCTGGAGAGTTTGTGGATTTCTTTTACTCCCGTAAAAATTAGAGATTGCTCATTCAATGATACTGAGGGATAAATAGATTTAGGGTTTCTTTGCCAGCAATGAACATAAAAATGCATTAACATGACATCTCAGCTCCTTCAGCCAATATAAGACCACATATTTTTTCTACCTTGTTTACTCTGCTCCAGATTCCATTGTCCTTAAGGCCCCCCTGAGAATAAGGGGAATTTAGCATACCTTTAATCACCATTCAACAAGAAAATCAGGTGTTTCGAGAAATCATTTAGTTGCTGTTACAAACAAAAGCCCCTCTTGTCTACTCAAACAGAAGGTACTTAGCAGAAGGCTGTGCAATCAGTAAAACTATAAAGGTTGCTGAATGTTTCAAGTAAAGAAAAACATGAAAAAAATTTACTATGCATAATTCTCAAAACTGATTAACTGCAGAAATGGACGTTTTGCATGATGAGATGCAATATAATCAACTCTTGCTCAAGCTCATTTCATCTCATATGCAGTATTGTATCAACACATGTTTCCTGAACAATGTATTGCTCTTTGATCATCGCTGCCAATTTCCATTTACATTGGCAGCTAACCTATCAATTTCTGCGGTGGGAGAATTTTCACCTGCTCCCCAGGTGTGTAGAAATTGACCATTCAGCAGGTGATTTGGGCCACTTTATCTGTGTAGACTTGTGATTTCTGCCATTCTTTTATTATCCTACAGGAATGGAACCTTTTGAATTGTGCTGCAGTGATAAGATTTGTGTTCTAAAATTCACTACTTTTACCGATTAAAATTGTCAATCAAATTCTTAAATCAATAAAATTTCTTGGCCCATATGGTTGCCTTTGTCAGTGTTATTATGATAACCCTCTATCCATCACAATGCCGTGTTTTACTAAGTCAAGGTGAGTGCCCAACACTAAATGTATTTATGGACCAAGATGAAACAGCGATGAACATGAAGATTTGACTGTTGTGGACAACATCTGGAGGTTGTATTGAATGCCCAGAATATAACAGGACACCAGCTAACACAGCCCTAACACGGAAACTCCCTCAGTTAACATGCAATCAGAGCCGGTGGCCATGCATCTTCAGTCAGCAACAGGTGGGGATACCTGTCACCTGATGAGACCCTGTCCCCCGTGTCAAGCCTCTATCTGATACACGCACACCTTTGCGGGCCTGTTTGTCAATGAACTGCAATACAATACTCCATGTTCACTATCAACTCGCATGCTCATGGTCATGTTAATGAAATTTCTCCTTGTGGTTGTACAATATTCTCATTCATCTCAAGAATGTTCATCAATAATTATTTCTTCATAATGTTCAACCTTACACCCAGAGTTAATGACTAGAAAATTACTGTTGTTGTTGCATTATTAAGCTACGGGTGCATATGCTACTCCACATGGGGAGCTGCATCTAAAGTTAGAACTAGGCATGTTGTTATGGTGGTAATTAAAATGCACAGTCAAACCAGCCAGATTCTATCTCTGGCACCGGGCTGAGGGTTTATCTGGCACTGTAACAGGTCATTATGCTTCAACAGAACTCTCAAATCAAGAGCTAACAGGAAAAACTCTAAGCAACCTGTTCTAGCATCTTAAATATGCTTATCTACACTAATTAAAAAAGGAAGGCAAACAAAACAGATCACCAGAGTATAAATCAAACATTGAAAGTTTATGGTCACACATCAGACGTATTACATCATCCTCTCACACAGACCCAAGTCAAACGGGGTCAAGTGGGGAGATGTAAACTTATAGAAATGTCGCCTCGACCTATCCAAAATTTAAACCAACTTAAAATTCAAATGTCAACAGGGACCCCTGAAACAGCCAGTCTTATATCAACATCAAAGGGACGACCCCTGGTTAATTTTAGAGAGAGACAATTTGAAGAGGATGCCTGTTTCTTTAAGGGTATAAGATACCATCAGACAGAACCAGTGTCTTACCAAGAGTCTTGTCATCTCCATGATTTCACATCAGAAAACCTCTCATTATCATCTTTAAAAGAAGTCCAAACAAAAAGACTACAAAGACAATTAAAGATGTTCCAAGTGAAGGTAGAAATCCGATCTAGAGATTGCAATGTAAGCACCACTTACATCGGGATGAAAGGTCATTACAGGCCACCCAGGGAACAGAGAACCTATCGGTAATAAATCTCGGGGAAAATAGGGCTGTCTGTCTTACATGGGGAGGATGGGGGTCGATGTGGTGAGACTGTGGTGAGACTGTATGTATTAATGAATAAATTTGGATGTCTTACCACACACCTAAACTTAATTAATGCAAGAGAAACCAGAAAGGTCATTTCAAAGACAGCGTCCTTTAATTCGAAAGGGGATCCGATTAAATGGGCAGGGAATTTCCTGGTTACACATCTTGGTGTAAAGTACCTTTCCATTGTTTTGATGACATTGATAGCTGCAGTGTTCATCTCCTAGGCTCACCTGATCAGTCTAAACCAGGTTAATACTTGTGGTTTATTGGGATGACACCTACAGATAGCTTACATTGACTTGATTATTTGACAGGAAATACTCCAGTGATGACTGGTCCCTCCCCGTAGATAGGTCACTAACACTGACCTCCAACAAGGGGATGACGTCCGGGGTATTACTGGGTCACAGATTATGTGTCTAGTGTACTTTCCTCGGGTGGGCTACACCCAAGGTATGGAGAGGTTCTGAAGTCATGAATTCTTGGGCCACTCATTTCCTGGGTATGACCAGGCCTGTGGGATGTGCCCAGGGATCCTGGTTTATCCCTGGGTCAGGGAATAAGTACAGGATGGGAGCAATGCTCACTCAGATAGTACATGGTTTCCTGATGAGCCATTCAATCCCAGTCACCTACATATTACATCATACATGTAGCTTAATAGGAAACATGTGATGATACTGACAATGCTGTGTTACTATTTAAGGTAGACGCAAAAGTTGATATACATGTGCTTATTTTTAGATATGTTTATATATTTAACCGACACTGTCTGTCTGACTAACCCTGCACTTTTGACACTGGCCAGATGGTTCTACAGACCTATTCATTACCAATAATTCCCCTCCCCTTATCACAAGTACATCAGTGCCAATTACCACGTTCAAGTAATTTCTAATTATATCTGAACCAAACTTAAGAGATTTAACAGATCAAACCCCCTCCCTCTGCTTAAATCTGACAAAGACGTTAACAATTTGTGAAATGTCCTAAGATAAAAAGATAGTTGTGCATTTAAAACTATCAACAAGGAAATTACACTAAACAGTGACAAACACACTCTGCGTCATACACTGAAATCCCGGTCCACTCGAGATCTCATAATTCTCCCCATATACCTATCCTATCCACCCAAAACCCAGACAACAAAATAGTTCACAAATCATAAATATTTAAGCCATGGGGAGTCTCATCCAGTTCGATCTTTTCGACAAACAACAATTTATTATCCATTATGTTTTTGTCCCTTATTACCCAGCAAGGGAGTAAAAAACACTAAACAAACTGTATACCAGTAATTATTCCACATATCCTTAGTCTACAGGTTTACGTCAATATTTGAACTTTGAGATTTAAAATTCTTCACAAAATTCAGAGCTCCTCTCTCACATGAAATACATATTCTACATGTTTGAAAAAAATCTGCATTTGTAATGTTTCAAATTTTTCAAATATCATGAGATTATAAAATGGGAATACAAAGTACTTTTAAACATATTTGAGAATGTTTCTCTAGGCCATAGAAAGTGGTTGAGGGTATCAAATGTCACACAATGTATTCAGTTAATCAACCACCCTTATCTTCTTTCATGAAAAAAGATCAAGATTTATGATAAGATAAAATGTTTTGCAGAAATGAATTCAGAAATTAAAAATATGCCACATCAAAAATAAACTGAACTGATATTTTTCTTCATCGAAAAAGATGACAAAATGTCACCACTTTCTTGGTCGTATATCAGGTATGAATTATCAGAAATGCATCAAGGAGAGAAATTTGGCTGCCAAATTATTTTGAGTGGCTTTATTGTGTTTTAATGGAGACTGCGACTAGGAGGCGCTGTTGGATTGCTTCACTATTGCCAAAATATCATAAAAACTAACACACCAAGAATGTGGAGATAATAGCACTGGCAGACCTCTGACCAAAACTCTACAGGGGATGCAAGGCAGGGGACGGAAGGCCCACCCTGTGAAACTGATCCTAGGGTTGTTAGAATAGATATGCTTTTTACATGAAATTTTGATGAGCATAGGACTAATTTCATCATTAAGGTTGCACTTGAAGCCTTGATTCTGAAATTCTGTTAAAAGTAAAACATACCCCGCATTTCACTTAAATCTCCATTGTCTCTATACACTACAGATAAGGTTTCACTCGAAAAACATAAATCTACGGATCCCCGTTTTGAAAAACCATGCCCCATATTGCTACCTTTTGTATTCTAGAATAAATGGTCTTTCTATATAAGACACTGGAGACCCTGCATGTAATTGAAATTCTATCAAACCTTTTACTGCCTTGCCCCCTGGCCCCCCTGGGTTCTTTGTTTCCTACAATCTGACGTGAAATACCCCCAACACAATGCAAGGGAATGGGCTACGATATCCGAATGAACTTGTTCTGTTGATTCTATATTGTCACATGCACATCAAAAAGTGCTGCAATAAGAATACATGGGTTCTCCTATAGAGACATAAACCTGTTGAATGGCTACAGCATGTAGTTTTACATGATTTACAAATCAAGGGGAAAACACAGTCGGGTGTCATCGTGTTAAAATTACAGGAAGTAGATTGCCAGTCTTAATTCAGGTTGGACAGTAGTGCTCCGAAATAAAACTAAAATACACAGGGAAACTGTACTCTTGCTTGTTCCATCTTTCAGCTTGAAAGAGAAAGTTTTCATCAATCTCAGCATGAGTAATTTTTAAGCATTTAAAAGAAAATTTTTTAAACGCATTCCAACATAACAAAATTTCATTACAGATCATTGTGTATAGACATTAATTTCTCCCTCCCATCCTTATTATCATTTTCTGTCCATTTGAACGCATGCTTGCGATTCCATGGTCAGGATCCCCTACTAATCCGACACTAAGCATGTAATTATGCAGAAAGGGAATGAAAACCTGTCCACAATTCTCTGTAAATAGAAACCCATTTAACCCTGATTTATTGACAATGATGTGATTTACTCTTTTCAGCTGGTGAATGGGAAGAATTTTGATAAGGCTTACAGTAACATCTTGACAATGCAGATTGTCAGAACGCTTGTCAAAGAAACTATATATGTGTGTAATGAATGCTAAAAATGGGCCCAATATCAATTCAGTATTAATCATTCAAGGATGCTGTGTCATGTCAGATAATTATAAAGGATAAGAACAGTTTTATATATGCACGTTAAAATTGTCCATTGTTGGTATGACAGTGCATCATTGAAAGATGTTCATCCGTTCTTCACTCAGAGGAAGAACTCACTTAGATCTCTTAGTGCTTCATGGCGAGACTAGCTCACCCTCTATGTAACTTTAAGTTACCCGCCTCCATCAAACAACTTGTAAAGACATTGTGCTGTATTTTGCACACAATGAATATAAAGTGTGCACAAGTTTTTTGGAATAGATAACAAGGCAAATAGAGTTACCTCCCTTATATTATGTACCTGAAAACATAACATGCAGTGTACGATAAATCTAGCTACATCTACTTCTACAGAATACGACAGCCTTCTTACCGCGACTAAGAGAGGAAGCGGAGGAAATGGAAGCGGAATCAATGGAGTACGTGGCATCTAGGAATATAACGAAATTGTCAGGGTAGGGCGGTCAAACAAAAAGGAAAACATTTTTTTTCCAATAAATTTTCTTTTTAACTTCTATAATAAAAGTGTTGAGGTTTACAAAATTGGGTATCAAATATTGACAGTGAACATGAAATTAGAGGAACCTGTAAACTAGACAAGGAAGGCCAGCATCTAATACAATATTTAATATACAAATAGGTAACATTCTCTGTGATATATAGACTAATCAAATAAAATGCTAGAAAATAAATATAAAAATTTACAATATAAAATAACAGGAGGATATGGGACATTTTCTAAAATTAAAATTAATAAACTAAGACTAATTATTGGGATATTTAATCCGCATTGCTAAGAGATTGGTAGGAAACCAGAAATATGTCTGGCTTACATAATAAACTATCACTAAGTCATCCACTAAAATTTTTTTTTTTTCAAATTTAGCTTATTGAGTTGCTTAAGTTTATACTATTAATAATTTGCATAAGATTTATACTACAGTCTTTATTCATATTAAGTACATCTAAAAAGTGTTGTTAAATAGGATGCATTATTCTGGACCACTAAATTTTTATGAGAACATTAAATATATGAGATGATAATGAGTGTATATAAATGACAAATTAGGAACATGATCCTATTTGTTATAGCCTAGTCACTACACATAATGATGTGCCTGTTACCTCTGTGAAAATGACTTCCTTCTGTAACAAAGATTCTCAGTCATCACCGTAATTATATTCCCCAATATCTACCAAAAACGCTTTAGTTTGTAACTGTAACCTAAATTTCTATTAAAACTTGTTTCTAACATAAGATATACTGTGAAACCCCTGTAACAAGTTTGGTTTGGATTTTAGTAGGTTTCTCTGTTTATATAGGGGGTGAAGCCTACCTTCCACCAGAAGCTGACAGGTGCTTGTTATCTCCCCTTCTATGTTGACGGCCTTACAGCTGTAGTGGCCCTCATCCTCGGGGAATACCTCGGTGATGGTCAGTGTGCTCTTGTCTGCAATGTTACTGATCTGGAAGTCCTGAAACACCAACAACTCCTTGCATAAATTTATACTACAGATATCAAATACATTGTTTTCAATAGGTGACAGCCAATTTCAATAAATACATTTGTGAGATTTGACGTGGTACCTGACAATCGAGGATTTCCTCGCCCTCCTTGAACCAGGTGGTGCGTGGTCGGGGGTCCCCACTGATGACACACTCCAGGGTCACCGTGGACCCGTCCTTACAGAACTGGTCCCGCAGTGGCTTCTCAAATCTGGGCTTCCTGTTCACACTGTAAACAACAAAATAATCTCAGTTTATCATTCAAAAGATCATATTTAGAATATTTTTGTAATGCTGGAACTACATGTATTATTTGTTAATCCTAAATATGACAAAAATCTTACCTGGATGAAAGAGGAAGTTTTTCTTTGTCTGAAAACAAAATAAATATTGGTTTGAAAAGCACTTATTTTTCTTATTAATTGAATCAACAATTTTTCTAATCATACTTGGATTCAATCTACTCTTGCACAAAACGAATATTTTTAACTACCTGAAACATGAAGATCAGTGATGGTTTTGACCTCCCCTTCTGGGGTGGTAGCCACACAGGCATACTGGCCAGAGTCGGTTTTCTGAGTGACAGAAATCTCCATTTGCTGGGTTCCATCTGATTCGGAGCTGATCTTTGTGCGGCGGTCATTATACACCTTTAACAGAGATTGTAAACTCAGTGAGGATGCACATATTCATTGAGGAATCCAACCAGTCTTGATTTATAGTATTTTGATGATTATTTGTAGTTAAGAATGCAGCAAAGTTAAGTTTGTTTTTTGACTCCCACCTTCTTTCCGTCCTTCTCCCAGTGTACTCTGTCAATGGCGTCATTGATGATGCAGACAAACTTGACATCCTCTCCAATGTTCACGTTTATTTGTGGTTCAAGTTCTACTATAAACCTTGGGGCAAATTTCCTAGGAAAATGTGGATGAAAATTTTAATAACTGTGATAATTTGCATTTTTGCAACAGTAGGCACTCTACACTAATGTCATCCAAAAAAATGCATCAATTATAGCACTCGCTATCGTAATTTATGTACATAAAAAAATATGTGATAGAATAGTGTCAACTAGTCAAGTATGGGCCCTATTTGAAAAAAAAAATGGCATTTATAAAATACTGATTGAACTGTCCCTGGATTATACTCACATAAAAAAATTATTGTTCCTTTTGTCAAAAAGAGGGGACAGGTCAAGTCAAAGAAGAATCTAGGAATGTTTGTCTTATAGAAAGTGTCATTACGATATTTTGGGCGTTGATAGTTTATTACTAACGAAATAGTAGGTTCGTCGTGTTTATTCCAAATACTCACTTCTGGGTTAGACCTATTCCTGGAAACTGGTCAATGGCTGTAGAATTTCTGACATCGCTATTGTCTTCCGTTTCTATAAACAACAGTTTAAAAATACATGTATATTACATAATCATTATAATCCTGTTAACTTGTCTTCGTAAGTTTGTGACTTATAATGAACTTGTATTGTATTACACATACATTTACAAGGTGCATCGTTATCTTTTCGTTTCCCGCCAATCAAAATTATAAAATCTGTACATGAGAACAACAAATTCCGGATTGAAATTAACTATTACAACCCCCGAGATACTGGATTCTGACTGACACGTTATCATTAATTAGAGGGCCCCGAATATTCCAGGACTGATCCCTGGTATCGGAGGAGGGGGGTCGAGGGCATTACTTACAAGTATCTTTGGACCAGATATAATGTAGTTTTACATGTACCGAAAAAAGAAAAGATTTGGTGAAGGGTGTAAAATATGAGCAATGCAATCGTTTCCAAAGTAACCATGATTATATACCCCTAAACAGCTAAAGAAACTTGAAAAAAAATCTAAAATTTGAAGAATTCGTGTAAGAGAAACAAAAAAACAAAAAACAAATTAAAAACGTGCGTTGTGAAGTACAAATTACACCGGGATTTAATTCAACTGACCTAACGCATACACTATATATGCAAACTATTATGTTGTGTGTACCTTGATAAAAAGTTAACACTGGTTAATGGATGTTGATGTTAGCAAGTTTGATGTAATTCTGGTTTTTACAACTTAATCAACACGAAATAAAAGAATGTTGCACACTTGGTGTGAGGCAGTTACTACATTGAATTTGAACGATGTGTGTAAATACAGATTTTTTGAAAATCTATGCCATATGGTAGTCCTGATTGCAGATAAGTTTACGTCGGTGTTTTTTATAATTTGTTGGTGTGTCTGTGTGTAGTTCTTTTTTAAGTACAAGTCAATGCTAACTACTTCCATTTCTTTTCGAAAGATTTTCAGAAAAATACAGGCAAAAATGTATATACTTCCGTTTTGTGGAAGAGTGTGTGTACAAAAACTATATAGCGTGACAGCTGTTTTGTTACCATATTGTGAATAAGCTTCGCCACCGAGAATGATGCAGAAGGGGGGGGGGGGCAGGCTAATTAACTTCCGTTCTGTACTGAATATTTTGATTCTTCTTACTCAAAATGGCCATAAATTCCAAACTCGATGCTTAATTTCGGTACATTTTTTCCTTCTGATTTACATTTCCAAATGTAATATGGATTTATGTAATTAGAAGCCAACCGACCATAACTTTCTAGCATATAGCATCAGTGCCTTCGACGGTATCGACACTTGGGTCAAGCTGCTTTTGTTTGTGATTATGAAAGTTAAATAAGAAATAAGTAAGAAAGCTGAATAATTAGATCTAATTGTGCACAAATCCAAGGTTGAATTTCTGTTTTGATGACACACTCTAAATGAATTAAGTACATCATATAATTACATGTAAATACTAATTTTACCATATAGATAATTTCCAACAAAGCTTATTCCATACACTTTCCTACATTTTAGAACAGTAAAATGTGCTAACTTGACTTCTCCCTTTCTTCAAGGTTTTTTTTAAATACCTATATTTCCAGTTGTTAAAGGTAAATTGACATCTAGCATAGATCTATATCACCATCACGTACAATGTACGTATAATTTCTGTAAATCGAACTAAATCTTGATCACAGTGTGCAACATTGTGAGTGAATTTTGCATTTACCACATAATCAAAATACTTTGTGCTTTGTTATCTTATAAGCAATTTCCAACATGCAATTAAATTCGTTATCTACTAAAAATATATTTTCTTTATAGTTATAATCTAGTATTCTTTGCATAAGATAAGATACCGGATATTTGGTATACTAAGCTTGTTTGGCATTTATTTCGCAACTCAAGGAAATATAGATTGATGTAAAGTGCATTTGTATATAACCCGAGAATCCTGGTCACGGCACCATAATTACTGACACACGAGTCCCACATTACTCAAGTGTAGCCCACGGAATAATATTGATAATGGTTTAAGAGCGATATGTAAATATGCTTTAGAAGTGTGATTATTATGAATTCACAAATCCTTTCTGTATATAATACATATCTATTATTCCGATGATTTGAACAGTGGATTTACTGACAGCTGAAGGGTTATTATAATACCCATATATTTCATGCATGACAGTGATCACAATCATGTACATGAATGAAGCATTCTGTATATCTACTAACTCCATCATAGAGTACATTCTTAGACACAAAAATATCAGCCACAATCATGCTAATCTAATAGCCATAGACAAACAACACAGAGCTATTTTTTGGTAACTTTATTGATATCTAAAAATACTATGTCAATATAATAGCATAGTAAAATCAGAGTGATTGCACATCATCAAGACTGCTAGAGCAGCATATGTAAAAGACAGAACTAAGCAAACATTCAGAATGGCCTATGAATATCAACATTCTCTTGATGAAAAATGGTTTTTTGGATTATTTATATATAAATCAAAGGTTAATAATTTAGGCAAAAATCAAAGCTTTTTCAAGATTTCTTTTTTTTCTTGAATATTTTGATTTTTGACCAAATTACAAACCATGTTTTGGAAATGTTGGATTAGAATAGATTAGATATGAAATGAACATATTAAACTGAATAAAGATGCAACAACTTCCCATAAAACACAATGAATAAGATAGCTACATTGCTTTAAACCATTGAGCTATGCTATTTACTATTCATCTTGCCAAAGAATTATCTCTTCAATAAATGCCAATCTTTTTGTTCAGATTAATATCCTTCAAACTCCTAAAACATTTATTGTAGATAAAATTCCCTTTCATTTCATAAGAATTGAAATATAGGCAGATGAATATTAGCATCTTTGAACAAAAAGCCATTGACGAGCTTAAATATATGAACATGTCTAAGCTTGAACAAACATACCATGTTTCTCAAGACCAGCTAAAAAATCGTCCATTTCATCTTGAGCTACAAATCAGTACATTTAACAACTGATTATCACAGTGAAATAAAAATGGAATCTAATTGTGAATAAAAATCTTTGTCTGTACAATAACATGCTAATAGAAATAAATTTCTGTGAATAAATAAATAGCAAGTGCCTTCTATAACTTAAATTCAGAATAAATTAACAAAAAAACTAGCTACTTTGAATATAGTAATTAAACAGTAATGATGCAAAACTACAAGCACTATGGACACTGATGTTGGTAGAGTTTCTATGGTTACCATATGCTGTTGATATGACAATACCATGGTAATGATTGTTTAAACACTTCCTGCAATGGCCTCATATTGTGATTTACCTAGAATCTTAACTTTGGCTTGAGTCTCAGCTGAGCCAATGACATTTGTAGCCACACACTTATAAACGCCCGAGTCCGATACCACAGTGTCGTAGATTTCTATGTTGTAAGCACCATCCTCAAAGAACACTTCATAACGATCTAAAACAAGAATATTTTAGAACGTGATTAGAAACAACTGCTTTAATACATAATAAGGTTATTTTAAATCAATACTCATGTACTGTGGGTTTGTTTTAAGTAATAGGCGCCAATGATCCTGCGCAGACCAAGAAATTAATGATTATTTGTGGCCTATTTTCATGGGTAACTTGTCACAATAAGACAGATGACTTCTGTGTACATTAATGGTAAATACACGTTTTTGTGGATGTAAATTCAAGGGCAAGAGATTTTCAGACAATCCACAAGTATTAAGCTACCACCCTAAGAACAAAGATTATTCCACAGAACATTTTATTTTGGACAAAAAAGACAATACTCACCACTATGGCCGATTTCCTTGCCATCTTTGTACCACGTGATTTCTGCCTCTGGCATGGCCTCCACGACAACAGACAACATGGCAATGCTGCCGGTCCTGAACTGTTTGTCTTCGAGCCCCTCGACAAAACGGGGGGAGGACTTGGCCACCTTAGATCGCCCGGCTCTACCTCCCTCTTTGGGTTCAGGAATGGTTGCCATTGGGGGAATACCCATCATGGGAATATCTTTGTAATTGCCTTCGAAGCCTGAGGCCTCCAAAGACTGTTTCACTTGTTTCATTTCAGTTTGTTTTGTTTTGATCAGGGTAATGTCACCTTCTACGTAACAGTCGTACTGAATGTTGAATCCTTCCATCACATCAACAGAGGCGGGCAGGTGCTTGATGAAGAATGGGGCTGAAGGACAGAAAAAAACAGTTAATTAGGTCCACATAATGAATACACATAGCAAATTACTGATATTTTATTTCTAGGTTTTTCTTACAAATTAAATATATCTGAATGCAACTTATTGTAAAAAAAACCATTAATCATAAGATATGATTCTGAAAGATATTGTTTAAATGATGCTACTTTGCCACTTTCAGCAACATATTTTAATATATATATAAACTATTCTACACATGACCCATAGTTTACCGTGTATTGCACTGTATAGCTAATAATCATGCAAGCAACAAATATGATTCATCTGTTTACTTGATGTAACTATGATAGCCTTATAAATACAATCTGAAGCATTGTTCTCTTAGAGCAGACATTATTTCATCAGCATGTTTATGATAATGCATGCACTTCCTTTGTCTAACATTACAATTACCAGTAAATGTATTGACAGCTATACAGAGTGTTGCAGATATAAGCTATTCACTAAACGTATCATCTGCCAAGGTTCTATGAGTAAATACATTGTATACTATACATGTTTTTAAATACAAATGTATACTACACTGATATACATACAGGAATTATTAGAAGACACAAGCTACACTTCTATATACATATCTCTGTTACTATAACTATTTAATATTGTGGTATTAATGTGTGCAAAGAAAATAGATGTACCAAATCCTTTCTCCATATTGTCTGAAAAAGCATAGGAATAGATCATATGACATTGATTGAAGATAAATGACCAGGGAGTGATAGTAAATATGTCCCTGATATGACTGATGGAGCAGAAAAGGTAAGACTTCTGGGGGAGTAAGGGTTATAAATAGAACAATCACCTGCTGCTTTCTGTGCATCTGCTGTTGCCATGTCATCTCTAAACAATAGAAATTAAAACATAAGCTTCATTAAATAAATATCGAGATGAAAAGGGAAATAATTCCTATTTCCTTTAACTTCTAATTTCCTGTAGCATGTGTAAATAAAAACAAACCCTGCTCGTCTTGCTGATTTCTTAGTCACACGGACAATGCATTTAGATTCCACGGTACCCATGGCATTAGAGGCCCTAGCGACGTATTCTCCAGCATCTGAGGACAGAACCTCATTGACCTCCATGGTGTGCATGTTCTGGAAGGCGGTGATCTTGTGTCGGAAGTCATAGGTCAACTCTCGCTCGCTCTTGTACCAAGTCACTGAGAATACGTGATAGAAGATACAAGATAATTCACAAAATGAAAGTAAAAATCTATGTGTTCTATACAAGCAAAGCTCTCAGTTTCTGTTGATTTATCAATACCATTAGGTAGCTCCAAACATAGGTAATCACAGATTACAAAGCTCACCGAGACGAGACATCACCCTTATGAGACTTCACCTTTATGAGACCACCTTTATCATATTAAATGAAAATCATACTTTATGATCTTGGATATTCATGGATTCTGTTTTGACACAATGTCGTATATCATCTGTTAAAAAATTGTATGATAATCATATGTTCATATGTTAATCAATACAATAATATGAAATTAAATATTGCATCCTATCATATTTACAACATATATCATATAATACAATAAAATATCATAATAAACAATGATGAGATATGATATTGTAACGTATGATATGACATTGTATTGTGTTATACGTTATTTTATTTGATCACATAATACAATATCATAATATATAAAACAATATAGTATTATATTACAATATCATATTACATAAAACATCATAATATTGAAACATATGATATTATATTGTAAAATATAGTATGATATTGTATCATTTTTGATACATAATATGATATTGTATCATATGATACAATATAATTTGATATGTATATCATTGTATCATATCAAATGATACAATAGTATGTGATAAAGTAAAATATTATACAATACAATATTATATTATACATTTTGTATCATATGATACAATAATATATTTTACAATATCATACAATACAATTTTATGTGATGTGACAATATATCATATTATAAACCAATATCATATCATACAATATCGTATGATACGATATTATATAATGTAACAGTATCATATTATACAATTTCATGTGATATAGTTCTATATTACAGAAACTAATATCATATTATACAATATCGTATGATACAATATTATAGAATATGCAATATTGTATCATATGATACAATATTATATTTTGCAATATCTTATGTAATATTATCATGTGATAAAATATTATTATTATTAAATTAATAATACAATATAGTATAATACAATATTGTATCATAATATACAATACTATACATAACGATATCATGATACAATATCATAATATAAATTATCAAAAAAATTGATACAATATCATATCGTATCATATAACTTTTTATAATATTACATATGATGTTATATTGTATCATATTAAACAATATTGTTTCATACCATACAATACTATATCATAGGAATCATGTTATATCATTTATCAACAAACACATCTATCTATCAAGCAGGTTTAAGTGAGGTAGGAGATTTCTTTAGCATCCTTGATAATGGAGATCAGGCTCTGCATCTGAAGCAACCTCTGCATTTCATTTATAATATAGTTAAATCAACTATGCAAGCTATCATCTATAAAACATATGACCTGTTCCAAAAATACTAAACCTCATCCAGCATCCGAAACCTATGGCTAAGATTCAGTATTCAAGCCTGTCAGGTGCATCAGTATACATAAGACGCATCTCCATGCAAGTTTGGTTAAGTTCAGACCAGTAATAACTAAGATATCATCATCAGAGGGCACTAGCAATTAAAACTTAACCTGCTCCAGCATCCGCAACCTATGGCTCAAATTCAACATCCATGCCTGTCAGGTGCATCTGTATCATAAGACACATCATCCATTCAAGTTTGGTGAAGTTAGGACCTGTAATAACTAAGATATATTTTTTAGCATCCTTGATAATGGAGATCAAGCTCTGCATCTGAAGCTTCCTCTGTGATTCAATCATATTACAGTTTAGTCAACTATGCAAGTTTGAAATAGTACTATTTAATATCTATTAAACATGTGACCTGTTCCAAAAAACTTAACCATATCCAGCATCTGAACCCTATGGCTCAGACTCAGCATTCAAGCCTGTCAGGTGCATCAGTATCATAAGACGCACCATCCATGGAAGTCTGGTGAAGTTAGGACAAGTAGTAACTAAGATATAATCATCAGAGGGCACCTGCAACAAAAACTTTAACCAGCTCTAAAAACCTTAACCTCCTTCAGCATCTGTAACCTAAAGCTCAGATTCAGCACCCAAGCCTGCCTGGTGCATCAGTATCATAAGACACACCATCCATGCAAGTTTGGTGAAGTACGGACCAGCAGTAACTTAGATATTGCTATCAAAGGGCACCTGCACAAAAACTTTAACCTGCTCCAAAAACCTTAACCTCCTCCAGCATCCGAAACCTATAGCTCAGATTCAGCACTCAAGTCTGTTTGGTGCATCAGTATCATAAGACACACCATCCATGCAAGTTTGGTGAAGTACAGACCAGCAGTAACTTAGATATTGCTATCAAAGGGCACCTGCAACAAAAACTTTAACCTGGTCCAACAACCTTAACCTCCTCCAGCATCTGAAATTTAGGACTCAGATTCAGCATCCAAGTCTTTCAAGTCCATAAGTAGGTCCAGATGCACCATCCATGCAAGTTTGGTGAAGATAGAACAAGTAATAGCTTAGATACAGGACCTGCAACAAAAACTTTAACCAGGTCCGGACGCCGACGCCGACACCGACGCCGACGCCGAGGGTATAGCATAAGCTCCCCCTGACTTCGTCTCGGTGAGCTAAAAATGAATTGTTACAAAACTTACATGACGGTCTGGGCCATCCCTCTACGGTGCAGTCCAGATGGAGCTTGTCTCCCTCATCCAGTTCAATGACCTTGGGGAGGGCAATAGAGAAATGTGGGAGGCGACCGCCAGGGATACCCAGGGGCTTCAGTTTTTCGTATCCTCGCTCTGTTCTCTGGGACCACATTGCTCCCTCTTCCATAGCCTCTGGGCTTTCAGGGGGAGAGGCAGACTTGGACTTTGCTGTACAGAAAAAGAGATGTCACAGTTTAGTAAATCAGTTCAATACTCATGATAAAACTTATAATAACTTAAATATATTAGACTGCAGTTTGTGTAAACCACTGACCTTTCACTCTCAGGTAGGCAGAGCATTTACTGCGGCCGGCCGAATTTTGGGCGATGACACAGTAAAGGCCAGAGTCACTGGTCCTGGCACTGCGAATGATGAGTTCAGCATTACCATCAGAGTCGGATCCCATGTATACTCGTCTGGAGTCTGTCACATTCATGCCATCCTTTTGCCTAAAATAACAACAACAAAAATTCAGTTGAACTGCATTAACTACAATAAAATGATAGCACAGATTTTGTTTCACAAGCGTTACCATTTGAAGTGTGGCATGGGGTTGCCCTTGGCGAGACAAGTGAACACTACTTCATCTCCAGAGGTGACTGAGATGTCTTGTAGAGGGGTCATGAATTTGGGTGATAGATCCAACTCTGGGCTGGCCTCTCGCTCAGTGCCCAGCACGTTAAGATGACCTGAGCATGTGACCTCACCCTCGGAGTTGGTGGCAGTACATGTGTAGGTACCAGCATACTGCTCCGACACAGAGAATATCTCCAGAGTCAGAAGTCCATGCTGATTCTGTATGTATAAAAGGCAACGGTTATTCATCTTTAAAAATCAGTCAGCAAATAACATATTAAACAAGAGTTTGACATCATTTATGATTTGAATTAACTTGTTAGATTGTAGAATAATCATTTATCATTTATTGACAAGTGCAGACAAAAAATTACACAATTTCACTAAGTTTTCAGTTTCATAAAACTTCCAGTTATTTTTACGGATGAGACAGGATCTTACCGAGATGAAGAAATTGGTATTGTTTGTAATGTCCTTGCCGTCCTTCTGCCAGGTAATTCTGGGAGCAGGAAGTCCGGTCACTGAGCACATGAAGCGGACATGGCTGAATTCTGGCACTGTCTTGTCGCGGAGTTTAGCGGTGAAGTTTGGTGCTTCCTCCACCCTGTACTTCATGGTGGGAGCATCCATCAGCTGTGAGGACTCTGAGGCATACAGTGGAGTGGTGTCTGGGCGTGGGAAGGCAAAGTCTGATACCTTGATGCTTGCTCCTGTAAAATTGTAAAAATTACAAAATATTTAATCCAATAAAACAATCTACTGTCATCATAAATACTTAATACTATGCATTTTTAGTCCACTTACTTTGTACTTTGACGTAAGCCTCAGTGGTAGTAGACCCAACAACATTGACGGCGCGACACATGTATCGCCCCGTGTCATCTTGGAAGGCGTCGTGAATGGTCAGTGTGTGTACGTCTTCGTCCATTGTGATTCGGTAGTGACGACCAGGGTACAACAGCTTACGATCCTTGTACCTGTTTAATGGTAAAATTATAATTTTTAAAACAATTCAGTTCTGCATTTCACAATCCATGTTGTTTTGAATACAGCATAACACAATCAGTAGATGTCAGATTAAAATAACAGAACACTTGCCATTCCACTTGTGGGTTGGGTTGTCCTTTGACCTTGCATTCCAATTTGACTGAGCTTCCTTCCTCAATAGTGCTGTCTTCCAGACACTGTATAAATTTGGGCTGAGTGGATCCCTCTGGTATGGTTTCTGTAAATCACAATTATAAGTTGGATGATTATTTTTCATCTATCCTCACATTTAAAAGGACTACAATTACTCCTTCACTACCCTCCACCCCTAACCTCATGTCCCCTTACCAATGACTTTGAGTTCACAGGAGCACCAGGTGTGGCCATATTTGTTGGTGGCCTCACACTTCCAGGTTCCAGCGTCATCTGGATTGACCTCGTGGATGATCAGTCTGTACACGCCCTTGATGTGCTCAAGATCATAGTGTTTGGAGGACTTGATTCGGACGTTGTTATGGAACCATTGAACCTCAGGCTCAGGGCGACAGGTCACTGAAAATCAACACCACATGTTGTAAAGACTCTGAATTCTCTCGTTATAGGACAGGTTTATTCTAACTCTTTCACAATAGTCATTGATGTTACCTGAGCCTACAACACGTGACTCACCTGTGACGGTCAGCTCCACAGTCTCACGGACTTTCTTCACCTGGTCAATCAGGGGCAGCGTAAATCGGGGTGGGACATTGCTGTCCAAAAGTGACGTGTCATAGTCATGTCTGTCCAGTCTGAAAAATAAAAAAATGAAGTTATTCATAACAACAGCTTCTTTGAATTATAGTAAGAGACTTGTACCTAACAATGCATCCAGTACACTTACTTGAGTCTGGGCAATACTTCTGCAGGTTGTTTTTCTCTCTTTCTCTTCTTTCTCCGTAGATCTATAAACACAGTTCATTATGTTATCCATCTCATAAAATTCATTATTTTAGAATGACCTTCATCTTTGATTGTTTGACCTTGACTTACCTTCCACGGAGATCCTGGCAGTGGTGAAGATCTCGCCATGTTCATTGACAGCCTTACATTTGACCTTGCCTGCGTCCTCCACATCAAGCTCGCTGATGAAGAGTGAGGCGAAGTGGTCGTGGTAGGTCATGTGATACTTCCTGCCATGGGTCAGTTCCTCACCCTCCAGGTACCTACAGGTTAAAAACAGTACACATGACCATGTGGGGGTAGTAGAACAGTTAATATACAGTAATTAACACAGCCTTCGGGTACCTATAGGTCAGAAAAGATACATCATGTACATGTATAAATGCAGTAGAAAATAGTCAAAATAAATGCAGTGTACCCCTCAAATGAATAGTGTAGTCATGTGATAGATCTTGTAACAGGTTAAATCTCTCTCAGTACCTTTATTGGCCAAACAAAATAGATGTATATAAAGGTACATGTAGTAGAAAAGTCTGTATAAACACAGAGCACCTGCTGAATGATTGGTGTAATAGTAGAAATATGTTATAAATCAAATGAATAATTAATATAACAATCTACATGGTACATAGCTAAACAAAACTGTTTGCAGGTCTTCAAGAAAACCATTCCTCTGTAAAAAGAATTTACATTCAAAAGGAATTTCTTTCGATAAGCATATCTCTTACACTTCAGCAGGAATTCCAGATTCGACCTCTACGGGGTCATCTGTTCCTGCCAATAACACATTAAATCCAAGAACCACTTTGTCCATCCTCACAGGATGACCACTTCAATCATTTCACAGACATACACCAAAATACACAGCTTAGCACCAAACAGATTCACAGGTACCAGTAAATCCAGAAACCTATACACCGTCTACAGAAACGAATTTCATCCCTCTACGATGTTATGATCATCCTTCTGTTTGAACTGATAACATTTTTTTTCTTTTGCAACAATATTCGGCATAACCTAATCTTTCTCAGCAGGATTACAATACACAAAATAACCTTTATCCCTCTGCCAGGAGCAGACCCAGTGCACCTTGATATGAAATCTGCTCAAGTTATAATAAGATTTTGTCTTATCTTGTGTCAGAGTTTGACATCCATCTCCAGGAGCTGGGCTTCTAATACTCCCGTAAACCCCCTCCCTGAAGTGACGACATACACATGTATTCCTTGCTCAAACGAGAGCACCTGTCTCTGTATCACAACTAGTCAGCTGAGTTTATGACAGCCTATAAACAGTTGGTAAAATGAACAGAAGTGCTGCCTCCACACACAGATTGCTGAGAACAGCAGAGATCTTTTATTTATCAGTTCTGTTCGATAGGAGAAATATTTATGAACTTCTGTATCTTGTGTTTTTGTGAGATATGATGTATGAAGACAGTACTTCAATGAAGAAGGGGCCCTCTTGAGGGAAAAGAGGCCAATGTAGAGATTATTTAGTGAATAATTTACACATTGCATTTGATCTCCATATTATGAAGTCTAGGATATGAGAATGTTCCCTTATCAGTTTGGATCTTTATCAAAGAAGGCTTATGAGATATTAAATCTTATGATAAAATATAACATACAGATATAATATTGCATGTCTTGAATCACTTTGATGATATCTAAAGTACTTTAGCACAAGACAAGGATATTAAGAAATTCTCAGTGCAATGCACTGCAAACCAAATAGAATGTAGATTTCTTTTTTATCTATGAAATGACACTAGTTACTACACCAAATAAGATACTGGTAGAATGTTAATCAACAATTTAAAAGTTTTATGTTGGTGAACTTCTACTGACCAGTGAATGGTGGGGACAGGCTTGCCACTGATCTTACAGGTCAGTTCTACGTGGGACCCCTCGTATCCATGAACATCAGCCAGGGGCTCAACCACCACAGGGGCATGGGGAGGCAACTCTGTAAGATTATAACATCACTGTTAGTCTTTCACATACACAATGTAATACATTGGATGTATTTCTATTTCCTTCACAAAATATTACATTCACACAGTAAACATTTGTATAATATTGTTATTAAATGTAATTAATCTTCATATTAAGAATTTAATCAGTAAAACTTGTGAAATACATGAATACTGACCCAGAACAAGGTGTCTGGACATGACACCATCGTCTCCCTCTCTTCTGAAGATGGCGCCATTTCTGGCCAGGCGGCCCATTGGTAAAATGTCAAGGTCGTCTTCTTTGTGGTGTTTCCTGTCACGGTATTCCTTGTGGTGTGCCCGAGACAGTGGTTTGCCAGTGAGTTTCTTTTCAGCGGTACCCTAATATAGAGGTACTCATTAACATAACAGTAATACATTATTATTAACAAATATTGTAAAAAAATATCACAGACAGGTTCCAATAAAAGAAAACATGCTAAATAAAAAAGAAGTTAGGCAAAAACACCAAAAAAAAAAAATGAAAAATAAATAAAAGCAGAGACAGTTCGGTAACAATAACAGTTTTGTGTCCTCTGGTAAATTAAATATATTAAAACAATAATGAACTGTACCATTTATGCGGAACATTAACTTATCACCATTTATACATTATATGAACGAATCAACATAATTGAGTTAAATGTTATTTAATTATTAAAAGGAAATAAAAACAGAAATTGACATTAAACAATCTAAGTTTCGTGTTTAACAAAAGGAGAAAACTCAAAGTGGCTTTGGATGTAGATATAAATAATATAATATTCAAGACAAATAAAATAATAATATAAAAAGATGTGTATCAAAACATGATCAATAAAGAAAGAAATTAAGTGCAGACACTGAAATAAAATCTGACAAGAAAGGGGAAATAACCCACACTATGATTAAATTCAATGGACATCACCCATGTTACTTACTTTCTCTATTTGAGAGGTCTTCTGTTTTTCTCTTGGCTAAAAGCAAAAGCAGCAGGAAAATAAAGCATTAATGCCTGATGACTACTAAGAAGCAAATACAGGGATTTAAGGCATCCATGAAATTACAACAAATGAATTAATTGGAATACAACCCATGAATCCCTCCAACATCTATTAACTTGTTTAGATTATTTACAACACTGAAGGTCAAATAATTTTGTTTTTTCTCCTTTTTGCAGATTAAGTGTACTGCAGGAAATACACAGGGTTACCAAAATTTTATTTATGAAATATATACTGACAGTTAATATACAGCTAGTTATTTTTAATGGAAATATAATCATAAGTAATAATGTTGTGAATACAGGTAAATGACTTTGCCAATGATACCAAAGCATATAATATGTCTGTATACATCAGTAATACAAATATTTCACTCCAATCATGCAGGATAAGAAACTTAAGCACTGGTCTATATATCTTATAATTTGTATGAACTAGAAGCTGGACCCTCTGCAGCAAATACAATATGGTACTTACATTCAGCCATGGATGATCTAAAGCCTCGAAGATTGTCATTCTTTTACTGAAAGGGAATAAAATCGAAAAGATAGAATAAAAAAATAACAGAAGTTAACAATCCTATCTGAATTCATTTAGACTATTTTATGATTTATGATTAAGAATAATCCTTTGTCACCTTTTGTTAGGAATGAGTAGATTCTTGATGAAGTCTCTGGCCTCGGATGAAATGTTCTGCCAGACTTCATCATCAAAGTCGTAGTCACAGCGGTTAATGTTCACAAAGGTCTCATGATCTGTCTCTCCGGCAAATGGTGAGTATCCACTCAACCTGACAACAAAGATTCCAGATAATACATAACTCATACCATACAAAGTCTATTTAGTATCTTCATTAAGAACATCACAACTTATACAGGAGATTTGTCTATAATGGTGAGAAAAACTTACAACACATAGGTGACGACTCCCAAGGACCACATGTCTGTAGTAAAGGAGACTGGCTCAAAATTGATGATTTCAGGGGCACAGAACTCCGCAGTACCAAACAGGACCTTGACATTCTTGCCCTCCTCCAGTCTCTGGGTCAGACCAAAGTCAATGATCTTGACATCCTTGCTCTCCTTGGTGACACACATCACATTCTCAGGCTGAAAACATCAGTGTCAAAATGTTTTAATCATACAGTAATTTTAATGAATCATTGAAACAGCTGGACTAATAAATTCAGATGAAGATGAACATATGGTAGTATACATGGAATATGTTACTAAGATTGCTTTGGTACTGACCTTGAGGTCAAGGTGAACCAGGTTTTGCTGGTGCATGTGCCTGACCCCCTGACAGATCTGTCTCATGTAGGTGATGCAGTCCTCCTCTGTCAAGTCGTACTCTTGTTCCACAAGCCTGTCAAACAGCTCTCCACCGGTCAATCTATCGACAACACAGACCAGCTCAATACACATTGTCCAGGTCAATTACTTACAATACAATCCCAAATATATATACAGTTATCATTCATAGGCGAAGGTCTGACCATCAGTTACATGTTTTATTAATTTGACTTCAGTCTCATTCTTTTGAACAGTTCAACAATCTTAAGTACCGGTAATAAAATACTAAGAATACAACTTCATAGGTTAAACAATATTAGACTTACAGTTCCAAGATCATGACCATTTCTCCAGCCTGATCGAAGGCTTCGTGCAGCTGTAACAGTTTGGGATGGTGGAGTTCGTTCATCATGTCAATCTCGTGACGGACTGCCTCCTTCTCGTGGGGTTTACAACGGATCATCTTGGCAGCCCAGTTCTTGTTGGTGGCTCTCTCTATGGCTCGATGCACAACTCCAAAAGCACCTCTGTTTTAGGAAATAGTAAACCACATTTATTGAAGAATTGTTACCAGAATATATCAATAACTGAAAAGTCATGCATGTACTAATCTCTGTTATCACTGACCTGCCCAGCTCCTCACAGATGATGTACTTGCTGAGCACGTCTCCCTTGATCTTGTCAATGTTAACATCATTGCCTCTGAAGCTTGCATCATCTGTAGAGAGCAAAAAAATAAGTATATTAACATCATGTGAAAATTGAAGTAAATATTCATGTGCAACTTCATCAACATTTCTGGATCATGTCATTTTCTTAGTTCTGATGTTACTTACAGAGATCATCATAGTCGACATCTGGCACAACCTCTCTGGTTACAACTTTCTCCGATTCCTCTCCGGGTTCGCTGATTCCGATAAAGTTCTCAGCGAACACTCGGAACTTGTGTTCCTTGAATTCCTCCAGACATTCCACAGTGGCGTACGGAGTCTTGGTGGTCAGGGCCCGTCTCCACACTCCTGTCTGTGTGTCAAACTTCTCAATGATGTAACCAGTGACTTCTGAACCACCATCGTCTGCTGGGGGCAGCCATGACAGTTTAACAGAGAATTTAGTGATGCTCTCAATAACTGGTTTGCCTTCAGGAGGTCCTGGACGATCTGGTGAAGAAAATGGATCAATTTGAGGAAACCATTTTTAGGTTGCTTAAGATAATGCTGAAATACTGAGTGTTTGTTTTAATAATGATCAATTTGAAATTGCTTACCAATGACATGTACTGGAATGTTGACCATGTCTGATCCAACAGAATTCTCCACGAAGAACTTGTACACTCCACTGTCTTTCTTCTCCGCATCATGGATGACAAGTGTGGAGTGATGTGGATGGGTCTTGATTTCCACCTTTCTGCGAGAAGTTTCAATGACCTCTCCGTCTACTGACCATGTGATCTTTGGGGCGGGGCGGCCTTTGTAAGGAACGCGGATCATAATAGCGTCACCCTTACAAATCTGTAAACCATCCAGGTATCTCTGGGGCAAGTCTACGATCTTGGCTGGCACTGAAGTACAAAATATGAAAACCAAAATCACCATGCTTCTAAACTGGTGTTAGAAATAGGCAGGATTTGGGATTTAGAAAATTCAGTTTAAGAAGTATCTAGAATAATGAAGTTCTTACCATTGACATCCAGGTTGGCTCTGGTTGACACGGAGCCATAGAAGTTTCGGGCATGGCATTCAATGCTACCGATGTCTTCCTCTGTGACGTTTTTGATGATCAATGTGTATTTTCCACCTTCAGCTTTCTTAATCTCTGTACGTCTGGTATTGAACACCTCACGGTAATTCTTGTACCTGTAATATCCATTTAATTTAAGACCGATTCTTTTTAATCCATTAAATCAAAAAGAAACTTTTGGATCTGAATATTGTCTCACCATGTGATGCTAGGTTTGGGCATGCCCGAGATTTGACATGTGAACTCAGCATCCTGTCCCTCGGTAATTGTCGCTGGTTCAATGTGTTTGATGATCTTGGGACCTTCAGTCACTGTTAAAAGAGAGCATGTCATTAACACATAACTTCAAACTATTAAAACCTTATTTTTGATTGATGTCTATGTAGAGGACTGTCTCTGAATGTTCCACTGACCTATGGCCTCCTTGCAGTAGAAGGGCTCAGTGGCCGGGGAAGGCTCACCAATGCCCTCCTTGTTCTCTGCTCGGACGCGGATCTCATATTTGAGTTCTTCATAAAGGTTTTCAATTTTGTGTTTGGTTGTCTTGATTGGTGTTTTGTTGATTGGCAGCCATGTTCTGCCGGCCAGATCGGCCCTCTCCAGGTAGTAACCAGTGATGGGGGAGCCACCGTCATGCTCAGGTGGCTGCCATGACAGCTCCACAAAGCGTGGACCAATGGCCAAGATTTCTGGTGCATTTGTAGGTGCTGGCGGTTTTTCTGTACAAAGAGATGCCAATATTGAAGCTGATTCCAATGATAAAAGTATTCATGTTTAGAAAATCCTAGAATGTTTAACATTAATTTTGGAAGTAAAATACAGCTATTGTGAGAAAAAGTTAAGAAAAATATCAAAAATAACAATTATTCAACCATTTAAAAGAAAGGAGTAAAATTAATACTGATTTTATATTAGTATTATCATACCTTTTCTTCCCTTCAATTCCACAGGAGATCTTAGTTCTGTGGGTTTGCTTGTACCAGCAGCATTCTCAGCTGTTACCCTGAAGAAGAAGGCATGGCCCTCCTTGAGTCCTTTCAGGTGGTGACTCAGGACCTTGCCAGGAACACGAGCTACACGCTCCCACTCATCACTGTTAGAGAGGCGGCGCTCTATGTTATATCCAGTGATACCCTCAGGTCCACTGGCTGGGGGTTCCCAGGTCAAGGTCAGTGAAGTCTTGGTAATGTCCTTGACATGTAGAGAAGCTGGAGACATTGGGGGCTCTGTAAGGTACATAAAGTCAGCATCAAAGAAGTAAAAGTGAAGGTCACTGACAAGCAAAATAATTAATACATACTTTAAAAAACTATTACAGAAAGACAGAATATGATTGAGAATACCTAGAGCCCTCTTTGGTGCGACAGCTTCTTTGGCTTCTAGTGCAGGGCTCTTGCCATATTTGTTCTCAGCATACACCCTAAAGTAGTAATCCTTGCCCTCATTCAGTCCCAGGACAGTCAAGGTTGTTTCTCCAGACAAAGTCTTGGACACATGGACAAAGCTGTGTCTCAGTCCCTCTTTCTTTTCGATGATGTAGGCAGTAACTCTTGATCCTCCATCCTCTTTGGGTGGCTTCCATTCGATGGTGACAGAGTCTCTAGTGATTTGTGTACATTTGATAGGTCCAGTTGGGGCAGCAGGAGGCCCTAAAGGTTAAGAGTAAGATTAAATTGAAATGTCCCAGGCACAGAGTTGCTTTTTATTCTGAATGACTGCATTTTGTATACATACCAAATTTACTCTTTGGTGTGACAGGTTTGTCTGTTTCCAGAGGAGAACTGACTCCAGCCTCGTTTTCAGCTGCCACACTGAAGAAGTAGTCCATGCCCTCAATCAGGTTATAACAGTCCACACTGAGTGAGCCCGGTGGGAGTCTGGCCACACGGAGCCAGCGTGGGTGTCGGGCTTCACATTTCTCCACAATGTATGATGTAATCTTAGATCCTCCGTCACTCTCTGGGGGCTTCCATGACAGTTTGACTTGATCTTCTGTAATGTCATCAACCTTCAGAGGTCCAACTGGTTTGGATGGTTTCTCTGAAACAAAAACATATACATATGAAAAGAAGATTCATATCTTGAAAAGTCTACGTTGGGTATACAGTACACAGGTTTAAAAGTGTAGGGCATTTGCAATTTTTAAACATTAGTTTTTGAGATAAATGATAAATCACCTGGTGGTTTGCTGGATTTGATGGAAGATTCCAGCTCTACTGCCTCACTGAATCCCTCTGAGTTCTTGGCCTTCACTCTGAATCCATATTCACAGTCGGGCTCTAGGTGTTTGATGGTCGCTGAGTGTTGGTAGCTCTCCAGCTCCTTCACCTTAGTCCAGGAGCCTAGCTTGCCTTTCTTCTGTTCTAGGATGTATTTAGAAATCATTGCTCCACCATCAGACTTGGGTTTCTTCCACTGAAGGGTTACTGAGTCTTTTTCTGTGTAGGCTATTTCAAAGTTCTGGGGTTCAGATGGTTTCTCTGTTAACAGAAATGAATCACAGTGTTAGAAGTGGTCCTTTAAAACACAGCATAAAATGTATTTCATTGCTTATATGACATTAACAAACAGTACCTAGCTTTCTCTGTGGAACCACTGTCTTTTCAATGACTGCTGGCTCACTCAGTCCTTCACAGTTTTCTGCAAAGACTCTGAAGATGTAGCCGCGTCCCTCCAGAAGACTCTCCACAGTGAACCATGTCACGTCTGGTTCCACTCGCTTGATGCGGACCCAGTTCATGCGGCCAGCCTCCCTGCGCTCGACAGGGTAGCCGATGATGTCAGCACCACCAGTTGAAGCAGGGGGAGACCACTCAAGAGTGGCTGAGTCATCTGTCACTTCAGTGATTTCAAAGTCCCTTGGTGCTGATGGAACATCTGTGAAAAGAAAAACTTCTGAATCAGGTTCAGTCATCAACAAAATGCTGAGTACATTGGCACCTTGGTAGGAATTTGACTTACCAACAAGGCTCTTGGCCTTCACAGCATCAATGAGTTCAATGGGTTCACTGACACCGACTTTGTTCTCAGCATAGATTCTGAAGTTGTAGTCATGTCCTTTGATTAGTCCTGTCAGTGTGGTGCTGGTAGCATTAGGTGGAACCTTGGTGGCTCTCTTCCAGCCTCCCCACTGTAGATCCAGTTTGTCCAGGACATAGCTGGTCAGTGGGCTGCCACCATCATCCTTTGGTGGTTGCCAAGACAGAGTGATGGAGTCTTTGGTGATGTCAGCGGCTCGCAGTGGGCCCTGAGGAGCACTTGGGACCTCTGTAATCAATTACAATACATGGTTTAAAAAGCATTTTACTTTATTTCATTACATGACAAAATTTTACTATTGATACACAAAACTCACCAGGAAGTCTGATAGGAACAATTGATTCATCCAACTTGGTGTCTTTTCCTCGACCAACCTCGTTTTCAGCAACCACTCTGAACTGGTATTCTTTGCCCTCTTGGAGGTCAGACAAAGTCTTGGTGGTAGATTTGGGGGACACCTCTGCCAGTGGGGACCAGTCTCCAGTCTCCTCCTTGGCCTCAATGATGTATTTCTTGAGTGGTGCCCCTCCGTCATCCACTGGTGGTTGCCATGTCAGGGTGACGGACTCTGGGGTGATACTGCTGGCTCTGACTCTTCCCGAGGGAGCACCTGGTTTTACTGAACAAAACATTTTTTGTGAGCTGAATTTTTTCTATCGATTGAAAATAATACAATGCTTTTTATTCAAGAAAGACAGGTATAGTCTTATCGAGAACTTAAAGATCTGAAGACTATAATATGAAAACATGCCTATACCATTTTTTAGTTAATTGCCTTATTAAGTATTTCAGTAAGATTGGCCGTACCTGGCACTCTCCTTGGAGTGATCGGTTCCTTTGTTTCAAGGTAAGGTCCTTGTCCCTCAATGTTCTCAGCAGACACTCGGAACAAGTACTCCACGTTTTCTATTAGTTTATCTGTGGTCAGTGTCAGTACATTGGGTCGCGGTGTCTCCACCTGTACCCAGGCTGAGCGGCGTGTGTCGCGGCGTTCCACAATGTACCGCTTGATAGGTTGGCCTCCATCCTCCTTTGGTGCTTTCCAGCTGAGGGTGGCTGAGCTGGCTGTTATGTCGGACACCTTCAGGGGTCCAATGGGGGCAGATGGCACAGCTTCAAAGAATAAAACCATCAATGCAATTTCGTCTTAACTTAAATAATTACTCAGAAAGTATATGTGTTAAAGTTTTTGTTAGTTATCAAAAAATAGGAAGAACTTACTGTAAGGATGTTTCGGCACCAGTGGTTTGTCTGATGTCAATGGCTGAGACAGACCCACTTTGTTCTGGGCCCTGACCTGTATGAAGTATTCAGTGTTTTCAAGCAGATACTGGAGTTTACAGGATTGGGCCTTGGGACCCAGTTTCTCAACTTGGGTGTATGTGGTTTTTCTTGCCTCCCTCTTCTCCACAATATAGTGGGTGATTGAGCTTCCACCATTGTCTTTTGGTGGTTTCCATGACACCACTGCAGTTGTCTTGGTGATCTCTGAGAATTCCAAGGGTCCAGTGGGGGGTGAAGGTACCTCTGCAATTTTTTATTTGTACATGGTGTCAAATCAACAAAGCATTAATGTACTTCAAAACATGTTAGCATCAAAAGCAATCGAAGATCCACACAAAAACATACCTGGTGGCTTGATAGGCGTCACTTCATCTGACATCAATGGTTCACTGCTGCCAACTTGGTTGACAGCACTGACTCTGAAGTGATATCGCTGGTCAGTTATAAGGTCTCTGACCTTGACCTTTGTTGTATAACGGTCACAGGTCATGACTGTCGCCCAGTTCTTTTTGTCAGTGGTTAACTCAATCTTGTAGCTCTGAATTGGTGATCCACCATCACTTCTGCTGGCAGACCATTCCATGGTCAGGCTTGTTGCCAGAACATCAGAGAATTTGATTGGTCCAGTAGGTGTCTCAGGGGCTTCTGTGTCAATAATGAAGCATATACATGAATCATAAAATCACCAAACTTCAAAATTTCATGATTAAATCTTTTTCATATTTTACATTGAAGATTTGTAAAAACAGACTGCGTACCAGGTTCTTTGACAAGTTTGACTGGTTCTGACATTTCCACTGCTGGACTGGTTCCCTCCTCATTGGTGGCAGTCACCTTGAAGTAGTACTCTTTCTCGAGCTGTAATTTCTCCACCACATATTTAGTGACTGGGGCTTTCAATGTGGCCTCCTTGGTGAAGGAGCCATATTTCTTGTCCCTGCGTTCCAGTGTATAGAACTTGATGGGAAGTCCACCATCACTAGATGGTGTCTGCCACTGAATGGTGACAGATGAGCTGGTGATGTTTGTAGCTTGGAGATTTCTTGGTGCAGATGGTGCCTCTGATAAAACAGAATCAACTAAAGTGTGTAAACCTCAGGTCAAAACTCTGAAGATGCAAATACAAATTTGAAATAATAATGGATTGTGTTAAAATTTTCTATCAACATATGATAACAACGTACTGTATGGGCTCTCTGGTTTGAAGCCTTTTCCTGCTTCAAGTGGTTTGGACTGACCCACTTTGTTCTCTGCCAGAACTCTGACAAAGTACTCCTGCCCCTCCTTGAGGCGGGTCAGGTCAAAGGTCAGTTGGTCAGCGGGAACCTTCTCCACGAGGGAAAATGAGGTTTTCCAGCTCTCTCTGATCTCAATAACATAGCTGGTGATGGGGGATCCTCCGTCGGAGGGGCTTGGCTTCCAGGAGATGGAGGCTGAGGTCTTGTTGATGTTGGATACAACCAGTGGGCCCTCTGGGGCAGCAGGCACATCTGTACAAGATTCAAATTATTACATTTTATAAACACTTCAACAAATAAGTCTGGACTTCTCGATAAAACAAATACGAAGGAAAACATTTTGTATACTGTATATATTAGGCAACCCACGGACATTGACCCCCACAAATAAAAATGTTTCCACAGTATTTAACATATAACATAATCAAAATCAACTTATGAATTTTGACAAACTGCCCCCCTCCAAAGAAGAAAAACAATTTTGATTCATTCCACAGCACACTACACCTACCGCTGGGTTTAGCTAGTCGCACTGGCTCCCTTGTCACAGCTTTATCACTTTCTCCAACATCATTTTCAGCTGAGACAGCAAAGAAAAAGTTTTTCTCAAATTCAAGTTTGTCAATGACTGTCTTCGTTATAAAATGTTCCACTGTGGTGACCTTCACCCAATTATCGGTCATCTCCACGCGGCGCCAGATAATGTAGCGGCGGAGCCTGGATCCACCATCAGATTTTGGCTTGCTCCACTCCACAGTGACAGAGTTTTTATCCGTGATTACAACATTGAGTTGCTCTGGTCGTGATGGGGCAGCTGAAAACAATGTCATTATGATTATTAAAAAAGATTTAACAATTCGGTTTGTAAGCGACAACATAAATATTAATTTCAGGTCTAGAAGATTTGAGTTATGGAACAAAAACTGTCTTGAGTTGGATTTACAATAAATTACCACATTTTGTATATATCACTTACTGAGATCTCTCTTTGGTTTAGCTGACTTGTCTGAGGTGAGAGGTGGACTCTGGCCCTCCTCATTGATGGCAAACACCCTGAAGACATACTCATTGTCTGTGGTCAGGTTACTGACAGTGTAGCTGGTGATGTTGGCCTTTACTTCCTCTACTTTGTTCCAGAGAGATCTCCTTGTGTCTCTCATTTCAATCAGGTATTTTGTCAGTTTGGATCCACCATCAGATTTGGGTGGCTTCCAGGAAAGATCAGCAGAGTTCAGGGTCACATTGGAAATCTCTAGTGGTCCCTCTGGTGCACTTGGAGGATCTGTAATATAGTATGAAGTAATACAGTATGAAAATGAATAATT
This sequence comes from Magallana gigas, assembly GCF_963853765.1. Taxonomy (NCBI): domain Eukaryota; kingdom Metazoa; phylum Mollusca; class Bivalvia; order Ostreida; family Ostreidae; genus Magallana; species Magallana gigas. The sequence goes on along the minus strand of NC_088854.1, from coordinate 6,363,846 downwards.
GTTTGACACCTGTACTTAACTCAAATCAATAAGAAATTCTAAGATGTAAGCTGTCCACTTACTGAATGGACTCTTCAGGAGCACCGATGTGTCCATTTCCAGAGGTTCACTGAATCCGGCACTATTCTCTGCAAACACCCTGAAGTAGTACTCTGCATTCTCATTCAGGTTCTGAATGCACAGAGTGGTGATGTCTGGAGTCAGTTTATCCACCTTCTTCCACATGGTCTTCCTGGCTTCTTTGAGCTCCACCACATAGCCTTTGAGTGGTAATCCACCATCACTTTGTGGAGGCTTCCATTCAATGGTGGCTGATGTCTTCTGTATATCACTGACTTTAATTGGTCCAGTGGGTTTGGATGGTGGGCCTGTGAACAAATAATAAAAATGTTATTCAATCAAAGCCATTCTCTTGTATATACCAGTAATTTTTGTAACTTATGGCATGCTTAATGTTAACCTTACCAGTTGGTTTTCCCAGTTTTGTTGGTTGAGAAGTTTCTGCCTTCTCACTTTCACCAATATCATTTTCAGCAGACACTGCAAAGAAGTAGTTCTTTTCAAACTCCAGCTTCTCAATGACTGCCTTGGTTGTGAACTGTTCCACTGATGTGACCTTGACCCATTTGTCTGTCATTTCAATCCTCTGGTAAATGATGAATCTGCGGATTCTTGATCCACCATCAGAGCTTGGTTTCATCCATTCCACAGTGACTGAGTTTTTCTCAATGACTGTCACTCGCACCTTTTCAGGTGGAGATGGAGCACCTACAAAAATTAAGTAACATAAATATAGAGCTAGTTTTCCATACAACAAACATTCATTTTATAAATACATTTATTAATTCTAAGCTTATTACCATTAACATGCCTAAATATCACGAGTGTACAAGAATGAAACAAACAAATAAAATATCATCTTAGTTGTATTTGAATGATTCAGAGTGATACTTACTGAGTTTCTTGGTAGGTTTAGCAGACTTGTCTGAGGTCAAGGGTGGACTTTGACCTTCAGCATTGATTGCAGTCACCCTGAACACATATTCTGTGTCCAGGTTCAGGTTTTCCACGGTGAATTTGGTCACATTAGGTTTGACCTCTTTACACTTGTTCCAGAAGGACCTCCTGACATCCTTCATTTCTATCAGGAAGCCTGTGAGAGGAGATCCACCATCAGACTTGGGAGCTTTCCAGCTCAAATCAGCAGAGTTCAGGGTCACATTGGAAATATCAAGTGGTCCTTCAGGGGCACTTGGAGCCTCTGCAATGTCAAAAAAGAAACATTAACACATGTTCTGGTGCCTTAAGAAACCTAAATAAAATTGTTTTCTCTATTCATACCAGAGCAACTTACTGAATTGACTTGTTGGGGTAATGGTTTCTGATTCCAAAGGCTTAGATTTTCCTAAAGCATTCTCTGCAATGATTCTAACACTGTATTGCTGGTTTTCTTTCAGTCTGGTCAGATCAAAGGTCAGCTGATCAGCTGGCACCTTGCCCACTTGGATGTAAGATTTAAATGAGTCCTTCAACTCAATGATGTAGTGTTTGATTGGTGAGCCTCCATCTGACTTGCTTGGTTTCCATGACACTGTGGCTGAGTTCTTGCTGAGGTTGGACACTTCGACTGGGCCTTCAGGTGAAGATGGGGTGTCTAAAGAGAAACAGTCATTTTACATAGCAAATTCTCACCACTTCTTTAATCAAATGTTTAAATGTGTAAAGGAATACTTAGTCTAACCATGAAACTCAGATTTCATAAAAAAGGCATACCACTTGGTTTTTCTAGTTTTGTAGGTTGGCTTGTTTCTCCTTTGTCACTCTCTCCAATGTCATTCTCAGCAGATACTGCAAAGAAGTAGTTCTTCTCAAATTCCAGTTTGTCCACAATGGTCTGGGTCAGGAATTGTTCCACTGTTGTGACTTTGATCCACTTCTCTGTCATTTCAATCCTCTTGTAGATGATGTAGCGTCTGATTCTTGATCCACCGTCTGAGGATGGTTTGGACCATTCTAAGGTCACATTGTCTTTGTCAGTCTTAGTAACCTTGACTTTTTCTGGTTTAGATGGAGCAGCTAAAAAGATAAAAAACAGTTCTGTTAAGACCCATATTGAAAATGGTTAAAATCAATTCAATTTTATAGGAAAGAATATGTGTTGAACTTACAGAGAGATTTTGTTGGCTTGGCCGTTTTGTCTGAGGTAAGCGGTAGACTCTGTCCCTCCTCATTGATGGCACTGACTCGGAAGGTGTATTCCTTATCAAGAGCCAATTTTTCCACAGTGAATTTAGTAACAGTTGGTTTAGTTTCTCCACATTTGCTCCAGTAAGATTTGCTCTTTTCTTTCATTTCTATCAGGTAGCCAGTTAATTTGGATCCACCATCAGATTTTGGAGGTTTCCATGAGAGGTCAGCTGAGTTCAAGGTCACATTTGAAATGTCAAGGGGACCTTCAGGACTACTTGGTTTTCCTATAAAATTAAAGTTACAAGGTAAAAAAAAATCTTTAAAACTTACCCATGCTCATTACAATTTTTACCTATTGAACTCTGATCTTACCAAATGGACTCTTAATCAAAACAGATGCGTCCATTTCCAGAGGTTCACTGAATCCGGCACTGTTCTCTGCAAACACCCTGAAGTAGTACTCTGCATTCTCATTCAGGTTCTGAATGCACAGAGTGGTGATGTCTGGAGTCAGTTTATCCACCTTCTTCCACATGGTCTTCCTGGCTTCTTTGAGTTCCACCACATAGCCCTTGAGTGGTAATCCACCATCACTTTGTGGAGGCTTCCACTCAATGGTGGCTGATGTCTTCTGTATATCACTGACTGTGATTGGTCCATTGGGTTTGGATGGTGGGCCTTGAATAGTTTCAAATATGTCAAAATCTGCTCTAGCCTCTATTGGATTTTTATTTTTCTTCAAAATCTATCATCAAAAATATATTTTGTTTCTCTATCAACTTACCGGATGGTTTTCCCAGTTTTGTTGGTTGAGAAGTTTCTGCCTTGTCACTTTCACCGATATCATTTTCAGCAGACACTGCAAAGAAGTAGTTCTTTTCAAACTCCAACTTCTCAATGACTGCCTTGGTAGTGAACTGTTCCACTGATGTGACCTTGATCCATTTGTCTGTCATTTCAATCCTCTTGTATATGATATATTTGCGGATTCTAGATCCACCATCTGATGCTGGCTTTGTCCATTCTATTGTTACCGAGTCTTTCTCTGTCTTTGTCACACTAACCTTTTCAGGTGCTGGTGGTACACCTAGTAAAACAGATACCATTAAATATTTTAATATTCTGACACTGAAATAAACAAGAATTATTAAACATTTTAACAGATATCTTTTAAAATAAAAACAATATCTTACTGAGTTTCTTGGTAGGTTTAGCAGACTTGTCTGAGGTCAAGGGTGGACTTTGACCTTCAGCATTGATTGCAGTCACCCTGAATACATATTCTGTGTCCAGGTTCAGGTTTTCCACAGTAAATTTGGTCACATTAGGTTTGACCTCTTTACACTTGTTCCAGAAGGACTTCCTGACATCCTTCATTTCTATCAGGAAGACTGTGAGAGGAGATCCACCATCAGACTTGGGAGCTTTCCAGCTCAAATCAGCAGAGTTCAGGGTCACATTGGAAATATCAAGTGGTCCCTCAGGGGCACTTGGAGCCTCTGTGATGTCAAAAAAGAAACATTAACACATGTTCTGGTGCTTTGTAAGTAAACTATTGAAATTGTTTTCTCTATTCATATCTGAGCTTCTTACTGAATTGACTTGTTGGGGTAATGGTTTCTGATTCCAAAGGCTTAGATTTTCCTACAGCATTCTCTGCAATGATTCTAACACTGTATTGCTGGTTTTCTTTCAGTCTGGTCAGATCAAAGGTCAGCTGATCAGCTGGCACCTTGCCCACTTGGATGTAAGATTTAAATGAGTCCTTCAACTCAATGATGTAGTGTTTGATTGGTGAGCCTCCATCTGACTTGCTTGGTTTCCATGACACTGTGGCTGAGTTCTTGCTGAGGTTGGACACTTCGACTGGGCCTTCAGGTGAAGATGGGGTGTCTAAAGAGAAACAGTCAATTCCTTTATTAGACTATTAACCATAACTTTTAAAATTGTCTGTAAGTATATGTAAAGAAATACTTTTCATGAAAATGAATTTAATTTATTCACATACCACTTGGTTTTTCTAGTTTTGTAGGTTGACTTGTTTCTCCTTTGTCACTCTCTCCAATGTCATTTACGGCAGATACTGCAAAGAAGTAGTTCTTCTCAAATTCCAGTTTGTCCACAATGGTCTGGGTCAGGAATTGTTCCACTGTTGTGACTTTGATCCACTTCTCTGTCATTTCAATCCTCTTGTAGATGATGTAGCGTCTGATTCTTGATCCACCGTCTGAGGATGGTTTGGACCATTCTAAGGTCACATTGTCTTTGTCAGTCTTAGTAACCTTGACTTTTTCTGGTTTAGATGGAGCAGCTAAAATGAAAAGAAAAACCAATTTTATTTACAGTTCTGAATAAGTTAAGCAAATCAGATTAAGTTAAGAAGTGAGAAATTATGTCATTAAGAACGTACAGAGAGATTTTGTTGGCTTGGCTGTTTTGTCTGAGGTAAGAGGTAGACTCTGTCCCTCCTCATTGATGGCACTGACTCTGAAGACATACTCATTGCCCTCAATCAGTTTAGCAACTGTAAAGTTTGTCACATCTGGTTGAATCTTTCCACATTTGCTCCAGAAGGATTTCTTGACATCCTTCATTTCAATGAGATATCCTGTGATTTTTGATCCACCATCAGACTTTGGAGGTTTCCATGACAGCTCTGCTGAGTTCAGAGTCACATTAGCAATGGTGAGGGGGCCCTCTGGTGCACTAGGTTTGTCTGTTGTACAAAGAAACATCAGAATCAGATCTACAGGACATGAAGGTCTAGGGAACGGTTAAACATGCTAACATTGTTAGGGATGACCAGCTTTGATCTGTTATTAGCATACTTCTAAATATGGGACAAAGAATGAAGCTGATTTTACTGTTTAAAACACTGTTTAACAGTTTACTGGTGTCTACACTTACCAAATGGACTCTTTATGAGGACAGTTTTGTCCATTTCCAGAGGTTCACTGAATCCGGCACTGTTCTCTGCAAACACCCTGAAGTAGTACTCTGCATTCTCATTCAGGTTCTGAATGCACAGAGTGGTGATGTCTGGAGTCAGTTTATCCACCTTCTTCCACATGGTCTTCCTGGCTTCTTTGAGCTCCACCACATAGCCTTTGAGTGGTAATCCACCATCACTTTGTGGAGGCTTCCATTCAATGGTGGCTGATGTCTTCTGTATATCACTGACTGTGATTGGTCCAGTGGGTTTGGATGGTTTGCCTATAATTAATATTATTTAAATATGATAAAATCCCCAACTTAACTTCAAAAGGTAAGGCAGCTTGCATACTGATCTACACTGTGAGACCTACCCTTTGCTTTGGTTGGTGTGATGACCTCTGATTCTAATGGCTGGCCTGTTCCCACTTTGTTGATAGCACACACTCTGAACTTGTAGTCTTTTCCTTCCTTCAGATTCTTCGCTGTGTACTCCTTGCTGAATTTATCCAATGTGTCAAGATCTGACCAATCAGCGTTGTCTCGAGAGACCTGGATTTTGTATCCAGTGATTGGATTTCCACCATCATCCTTTGGAGCCTTCCAGGCTAGAGTGACTGAATCTGATCCAAGGTTCTTCACAGAGAGAGGGCCAACTGGCTTCTCGGGTGCAGCTAGATCCAAAGCAAGTTATTTCATTAAACATTGTGTATCTAATATCATCATAGTGTCAGGATGTACCTGGCACTACATGATAAAATTTAAATAACCTTTCAATCAATAAATACAGATGTATTATCGAGTTAGTGGTGTTAGATAAGAAAGAAGACAAATATTCAACAATCACATAATTCTAGAATAGATACATTGCAGCTAAAAATATGATGTTGACAATGATTTATAAACACAAGTTAAATGGAAAGCATTATAAGCATAAGCTACATATAAAGCTGTTAGCACCTGGCTCCCTGCACGGTATCACCCCCTCCACAGACATAAGAGGTTCGCTCGAGCCCTCCTCATTCTCAGCGTACACTCTAAACAAGTACTCATTTCCCTCCACCAGATTCTGTATGCAGTAGCTAGTGATGCCCAATTTTACAGCGTCGACTCTCAACCAGGACGTGAATCGTCGATCACGACGTTCTATCACGTAGGATGTGATTTGGAGACCCCCATCATCCACGGACGCCTTCCATGAGATGGTCACTGATGTCTGAGTTATCTCAGTGATCTTCAGTGGTCCCTCAGGAGTGGATGGTACAGCTAGAAGGTTAGTGGTAGCAGAGACATAGAACAATAAGCCAGCAGTCTGATTACAACGTTAGGTATCAGAAGCCAAAGCTCATTAACTGTACACATGTACTTGAAGCAAGTGATAATTATAATTCAAGTCTGTATCTAAAGACAGTTGGCTTTTAATTGCAATTAATTGTATGTTAAGAAGCAGAGAGGAAAGCCATTTTCAAGAGCAAATTTAGCATGTAATGATCATTTTATTAATTTATTATCACATGTTAAAAGCAACATAAGAAGACAGAGGGTCTTTAATTCAACTAAATGCACTGTATTATGATTTGTGTTAAAGAATAGCAAATTTAACAAAAGACGATGTTAGTCACTGACAATGACACAATATACAGTGATGACAGATTTTAACATTAGTGAGCACAATGTACTTACAGAAAGGACTCTTTGGTGTGACTGAGGTCTCCAACTCCAGGAACTCAGACTGCCCTATCTTGTTCTCAGCACAAACTCTGAAGAAGTACTCCTGACCTTCCTTCAGACGTTTGACCGTGAGTTCACAGACCCCTGGACGAGTCGCGTCCACCTCCACCCAGGAGGATTTCCAGCTCTCCCTTTTCTCCACTCTGTAACCTGTGATTGGAGAGCCTCCATCTGATTGGCTGGGTTTCCAGGTCAAGGTTAACTCTGTCTTTTGGATATCCTTGGCTACAAATGGTTTTTCTGGCATAGATGGTTTTCCTAAAACAAAAATGAAAATTATCAAAAGGTTGAGTGAATACAGGAACAAAGCTTCTGTGATAAAATAGTTTTGAGATGAGTTCATGCATCACAGTTTTTTTCACAGCGTACCTTTTGGTTTGACAGTTTTGACTGGTTTGTCTGCCTCACACATTTTTCCAACTCCTGCCTCATTTTCTGCAGCAATAGCAAAGTTGTATGCTACACCCTCTTTGAGGCCTGAGACAGAGAAGTGGTTGTCAAAGCTCTTGACAGTGGCCACCTCCTGCCAGTCCCCTGGGGTGGTGCATTGGTAGATGTGATATGCCTTGACCTTAGAGCCACCATCTCTGGATGGGGCCTTCCAGTCGAGTTCCACAAAGTCCTCTCCAACCTTTGGTACCTTGATGGATACAGGTGGACCCGGTGGTGCTGAAATATTAGTAATCATTTACATTATCATTAGGACTTCCTGAAACTATTATCAAGGTTTTACAGAACAATGTGATGCATTCTTTAAGTACAAATGTAACAGATATTTACATATATCCTTTGTGATTTTTGTTGCCTCCTGAGTCTGTAGGGGAGAGCCTGCTCCCTCTTTGTTGAGAGCAGTGACTCTGAAGAAGTACTCATTGTCAATGTCTAGATCTGGGACAGTGTATGATGTCTGTGCTGGTTTCAGGTCTGCCACTTTCTTCCAGGCAGTGCGGCGGCTATCACGGACCTCCAGGAGGTACCCGGTCAGGGGCAGGCCACCATCACTCTCAGGCGGCTTCCAAGAAACACTAGCTGTCTTCTCTGTGACATCAGAAACAGATAGAGGTCCAACAGGAGTGGATGGTTTACCTACAAGCAGTAAAACAATTCTCTATAGGACATAATTAGGGGAAAAGATAAAGTCTGACAATATGTTAGATGAAATAATTTTTTTTTGTCCTGCAAAGATTAATAAATTTATTTCTTGACAATCAAAAACAAACAAAGATATAAAGATTTCATACCAAATGGACTCTTTGCTGTAACAGGAGACTCTGACTCCAGGGGTTTACTGGATCCCTTCTTGTTGACTGCGCTCACTCTGAACATGTAATCAGATCCCTCCTGAAGTTTGTCCACTACACAAGATGTCTTGTTAGCAGGTACTTTGGTAACTGGGGCCCATGTGTTTCTCTTAGTGTCGCGTTTCTCAATGACATACTCAGTGAGTGGAGATCCTCCATCACTTTCTGGTGGCTGCCAGGACAGAGTGACAGAATCCTTGCTGATATCTGAGGTTGTTATTGGTCCTAGGGGCTTACTTGGAGCTTCTGCTGGCTTCTTGATGGACACTGGTTTAGACACCAAAGGCTGGCTTGGTCCTACTTTGTTGACAGCAGAAACCCTGAAGGTATAGTCTTTGCCATCTTCTAGATTTTGTGCTTTGTACTTATTTGAGAGTTTGTCCACGGTTCCAAGTTTTTTCCAGTTTTCATTGTCTGTAGAGGCTTCAATAAGGTATTTAGTGATAGGTGAACCTCCATCTTGATCTGCAAGTTTCCAGGTCAGAGCGGCAGAGGATCCAGTCACATCACTGATGTTAAGTGGACCTCTAGGTACACTGGGTGCTTCGACTCCCTTCTGGGGTCTGACTGGTTCTCCCTCCAACGGTGGACTGGTTCCCTCTTCATTTACAGCCATTACTCTGAAGTAGTAGTCATTTCCAACCACCAAGTTCTGAACAGTGTAGCTGGTGATATCTGGGCTGACTTTGTCCACTGGGGCCCAGCTGGTGCGCTTTGTGTCTCTCCTTTCTAGGACATATTCCTTCAGAGGGAGTCCTCCATCTGAGGCAGGAGCTCTCCAGCTGATTGTCACCGACTTGTCAGTCAGATCAGAGAACTGCATTGGACCCTGAGGGGCTGATGGTGCAGCTAGAAAAAACCCATACAAGATTATTTGTATTGCTTCAAGACAACATCTACCAAAAGTATTAAACACAACATAATATTAAATAAGCACTCATTAGTTATCATTTGTTACATACTGTATGGGCTCTTTGGAATGACTCCATCTGAGGTCAGAGGTTCTGATTTTCCCACACTGTTCTCTGCAATGACTCTGAAGAAATACTCCTTTTCTGTCTTGAGTTTCTGTACACAGTAGCTGGTGATGTCTGGGGTCACCTTGGTGACGGAGGTCCAGGATCCATACTTAGAGTCTCTCATCTCAACATAGTAAGTAGTCAGAGGAGATCCACCATCATTCTTGCTTGGTTTCCAAGCTAACACCAAAGAAGTTTTCTGGATGTCTGAGAACTTGATTGGACCAACTGGTGGTGATGGTTTTTCTGAAAGATAACATAGGTACACTTCTAGATTAATGTGTTTCAGATAAAAAAAGGCATACAATTCTCTCAGAGCTTTCCGTAGCTATTATAGTGCTTTAACAGGTCTGGGAGACATACCTGGCTTCTTCCTTGGGATGATGGAGGATTCAGTCTCAGCAGCATCACCAAGACCAGCTTTGTTCTCCGCAACAATGGCAAAGTGGTACTCTTTTCCTGTTTTGAGGTTCTTAGCTGTATACTCTGTATCATAGGGAGTGAGAGTAGCAAGGTCTTTCCATTTATCTGAGCCTTCCTCTCTCACTTTGACTTTGTAAGCTGTAACCTTTGAACCTCCATCTTCTTGAGGTGGTTTCCAGTTCAGTGTTGCACTGTTGCTCTCAACTTTCTTCACTGCTAGATTGCTTGGTGCCTTTGGTGGTGCTACAAAAGATATTTATGTCATTTTGAAAATAGTCAATTTTTTTTAACAAACTTTTTTTTGAAACCAACAACAAAGGTTTATATTGCTCACCAATAGGCTTTTCGGGTCTGACTGTTTCCAAGGATTCAAGAGGTTGACCTTGACCTTCCTCATTGACAGCAATGACCCTAAAGTAATATTCATTTCCAGTCAAGAGTTTGTCAGCTACAAAGAATGTTTTGTCAGCTGACACATCCCCTGCCTTGGACCAGGTGGTCCTCTTGGCGTCCCTGTACTCAATGACATAGTTTGTTACTGGGGCTCCACCGTCCTTAGCTGGAGGTTGCCAGTTCAAAGTCACTGATTCATTTGTTATGTCCGAGAATGTGATTGGTCCAGTTGGTTTTTCCGGTTTATCTATAATATACATACAACATTCAAGTTGACTATTTCAAAAAACATGCATATTATTATCTGGTCATTCAAGAAGATTTTTTTACTTTTCAACATTTACATGCATCATCAAACTTTAATGTCTGATTTTAAATAAGTTCCATTATTTACCAAAGAGACTCTTAGGTTTGATGGTAGCTTCAGTCTCGAGAGACTCTCCATTTCCCAGTTTGTTGATAGGTGTGATTCTGAAGGAGTAATCAGCCCCTTCTGTCAGTCCTGTCACCTGGAACTCTGTCAGTTCAGGCGAGATCTTGTCTACCTTGGTCCATGGTCTACGTCCCTCGCGTTTCTCCACCAGGTATCCAGTGAGGGGGGAACCTCCATCATGAGTCGGGGGCTTCCAGGACAGCTTGGCAGACGTCTTGTTAATGTCGCTGACTTCTATTGGGCCAATTGGTTTTGATGGAGGACCTAATCAGATTGAAGAATAATCATATAACTCAGTTACCCTCATTCAATTACCAAGCTTTGAAATTGTAAAATACATATACAACAATAGAGAGTTCTAGCCTTAAGTTTACCTGGAGGTCTCTTTGGAACAACAGGTGTGTCCAGTTCACAAATTTCTCCCGGTCCTTTCTGGTTTAGTGCGGTTATACAGAAGAAGTACTCCTGGTCTTCCTTGAGTTTGGGGACCTTATATGATGTATCGAAGGCCTTCAGAGTGGCCACCTCCTCCCAGTCTCCATCAGGGCCTCTCTTTTGCTTCACCATGTACCCAGTGACCTTGGAGCCTCCATCTGAGGATGGGGATTTCCAATCAAGTGTGACAAAATCAGGTCCAAGTTTAGATATTTTGAATTGTCTTGGTGAAGATGGGGCATCTAAAGAGAAGCAAACAGGTTATCTTACCAATAAACATACATTTTTTTTACCAAATTAATGCTATAACAAACATGCAAAAATAGGTAATTTTCTTACCAATCTTCTTTTGTGGTTTGACAAGTTCTTTGGTCTCCAGTGGGGAACCTGTTCCCTCTTCATTTATAGCAGACACCCTGAACAAATATTCTGTTCCCTCTCTGAGGTCTTTAGGTGAGTATTTGGTGGTGCTACCATCCACATTGGCCACTTTTGTCCAGTTTCCTCTAGTGCTAGGTTTGGACTCGATTACATAGCCGGTGATTTGAGAACCCCCATCTTTGGTTGGTGGTTTCCATTCCAAGTCAGCTGATGTAGCAGTCAGATTGGACACACTGAGTGGTCCCTCTGGGGCAGATGGCTTGTCTGAAATTATTACAGCAAGCATTTTATTTTCAGATATTCTCATATAAAAACTTTGTTTGTAATTACTAATCTCCATCCTACTACAAGTACCATGAAATAGAGCTTACCAAATGGACTCTTGGGTACAATGGATTTCTCTGTCTCCAGAGGTTCACTGACTCCCTTCTTGTTCTCAGCACGAACTCTGAAGTAATATTCTTTGCCCTCTTCAAGGCGCTTGACGTCGAGCTCTGTGATATTTTTGCTAACTTTTTCTACAGGTGTCCATTTTCCTTTCCTGTTCTCTCTCTTTTCAACAATGTAACCAGTGATTGGACTGCCTCCATCATCTTTGGGAGCTTGCCAGGTCAGTGTGAGAGAATCCTTTCTGATGTTCTTGGGTTCCAGAGGTCCAAATGGTTGAGCTGGAGCATCTGAAAAATTACAGGCAATAACATATATTTCACTATCATAAATATCTCATATTTATCACTTTAGTTAGCGGGCAACTATTACCTAAAAGAGTTTACCTGTTGGTCCCTGAGATGATAATAATAACCCACCTGTTGGTCTCTGGGGTACCACTGCCTCAGACAGAAGTGCCTCTCCATCTCCCAGCTCATTGACTGCTGCCACCCTGAACTTGTATTTGTCTCCACTCTTCAGGCCTGTGACGGTGTATTTGGTGGAGTCGATGTCCTCCACTTGCTTCCATGTCTTTCCATTGTCTTCAGACAGCTCTACCTTGTAGGACTGAATTGGGGCACCTCCATCCTTCTTGGGTGGGGACCATGTCAAAGTCACTGAGTCACCCAAAATGTTGGAGAATTTGATTGGTCCACTGGGTTTTTCTGGTGCAGCTGGTGAAGCAAGATTGAAGTATCCATGTAGATAGTCATCCAATTACATTTAGGTGTAGTTTTAACATTTTCCATATATTAATTTTGTGATTTTATCTGATACAATTAAAATGAAATAATCTTTCAAAATAATGAAATGTCATGTATGCCAAGTTTTAAAAAAACCAGAGAACATGATATTGACCTTCTATGACAAGAAAGAGTAAGTTTGAGTGGTACGTACATGCTGGTTTCCTTGGAACCACATCCTCCTCTGTCTCCAGCGGTTGTCCTTGACCCTCGGCACTAACAGCAGAGACTCTGAACTTGTACTTCTCTCCTTCAATAAGTTTTGGCACAACAAAAGATGTAGTCTTGACATCAAGGTCAGCAACCTTGACCCATGACCTTCGGCGATTGTCATATTTCTCCAGCAGATACCCTGTGACAGCAGTACCACCATCAGATGCGGGTGGTTGCCATGACAATGTCACTGAATCTTCTGTGATGTCCTTGGTAGACAAAGGACCAGTAGGACTTGATGGTTTTTCTTCAAAGTACATGAAAAGTGTATTTTATTAATTAAATGATTGTAATGCTTCCCTTTTTGATTATGATATATTTGTAATATCATATGTGAAAATGATACTTTTAAATATTTAAAAAACACACTATAACACAGTATAATCCATATCTATAATTTACAAGTTGGTCTTAAAATGATCTTAGCTTTCAGATGTTAAATGTAAAAACTTTTCAAGTTGCTCCAGTCGAGTAAACCCATATCATTGTATATATTAATATTTACCAAAAACTGAAATATTGTCTGAAGCTCAAGTTCAATGCTGTGGAAATCTTAAGTCTCTAATGCATATGTTCATGTTCATGTTCAGTGTTCGTGTTCTTTGTTCAGTTGATGATATCCATCAAGATCAATGGGGTAATCATTAGGTAATTATAGATCAATTATCTTTTGACACTGATGACCTTAATGTGTTTGAATAAAAATCACAAAAAGTTCATCAAGTTATTTTGTTTTTGTCCTCATTTGCAGTAATACATCCCTTTAGTTTTAGGCCTTCAAGATTTCTTCATAAAATCCTATCAATTCATCTCATAATCAATGCACGGACAATAAACATTGTTGGTTTTATGGAATAGAATTCTGGCAATTAAAAAGTTCAAAGGAAAATTCATTGGGTATTCATTAGAATATGAGCATAAACATAGACAAATTACAATAAATAATGTTGGACTTTGAAGATAAAATGTTCAGCAATCCTCCAATCCAGATGTGGTTTACTCCAGCAAAACTTTATGAAACCATCTTTAGATAGATTGACAAGTTTTCATGTGTCAACTTCAACTCATGCTGAATTTTTACCAAGAAAGTAGAAAATATAGATTTGGTACATATCTTGGAAGAATAACCATCTTTATTTCTTAGATTTATTTATATTTTACAAAAAATGTTGATTATCATTTCTTTAGCGGCTAGTTTTTTCCTCTAATAAAGCTATAACTTCTTTGATATGTCAAAATTGCCTTATTACAATTTTTGACCAGGTCTTAATATTTCAAGCTTTCAGATGCAAAGAACACACAAATCATGCATAGGTCATGAATTTATTGCTTTTGATAAATGCATTCATATGCAGTACATGTTAGGTAATATTCTATGTTAAAGTTCTACTATCAAAACAAACTCAATGGAATGATATTACATTCAATCAATGCAAAATTAGTAGTACACAAAAATAACAATTCAACATTATTGATTACATGCATGTAAAATGTATATAAAAATATTAAGTACGTTTTAGAAATGACAAATAAATATACAGCTCTGATAAAAACTTATCTCCTCTATGAAAGCTGCCATGAAAACTAAGCTCCTGATAAATACAGTGTATATATGGAAAACAATAAAAATTCTTTCTCTATGGGATTAAAAATATGTATAGATATTAATCAGATAAGTACACAATGCATCAATACAATGATAATTAATTGAATTAACAAAACACTAGACTCTGAAAAATCTCAACAACTAAATATAACTCAGTAACATTTTACTATGATGTGATTTATACTAATTTGATTCATCAACTTCTGTATCTATATAAACACTTGGAATGCTTCAGATAATCTCTCTGCTGTGTTGGCCAAGTCTAGAATTTAATTGCTTTTTGGTATAAACATAATCCTAACATTTAACGATATCACATTGTAGGTAATCTCAGAATGTGTAAAGTAGGAGTGTATTTAAAATCAGAGATTTTTAAAATCACAAACTCAACCTTCACTGATGACTACTATCCTAAGACATGACACAAAACTAAACAAAGCAAACATTTTATGAAGAAAACTAAAAAAACACATCAGGTTATAATTGCACTTCTCAATGGCAGAAAACATGCTGTTTAACTTTAAAATGTATGTCTAACTAAGGATGCATATTTTACTTTTCAAAGCTTTCATAAATTGTCTTTGACATCTCGGTGCATTATCTCTCATGCCATCCAACATTTCAAAACAACTAAAATGATGTAAAACTTAACTTAAGCTGCCAAAATTCAATTTAAACATTTGGTTGTACATGCTGTTATTATTTCAGTCCATAACAAACTGTTAATTGAATCACAACATAGAATTAATCATCAACATGTTAGTTAGAACTTGAGGAAGAAGCCTTGCTCGCTGGTGGGAGAGAACACCTTCTCACACATACCGAACGGACTCTTGGGAATCACTGCTTGTTTGGACTCCAGAGGCTTGGATAAACCAATGTCATTCTCAGCATAGATACGGAAAAAGTATTCTTTTCCTTGGGAGAGTCCTGTAGCCACAATGGAGGTCTTAGATGCATCCACAGTATCCACCTTGCTCCACATGGATCTGCCTTGCTCTCTTCTCTCCACTGTATAGGATTTGATTTTGCTTCCACCATCATCTTTGGGTGGGGCCCAAGAGAGGGTGACACGGTCACGATTAATATCACTGATCTTGATGGGGCCTTCTGGTTGGTCTGGTACATCTGTTATAAGAATAAAGATTAAGAATGAATACACTGATTAATAACTTCAATACACGACAAAAAGATTGAACTAGATAAGGAAGAAATAGTCCTTACCAATTACTTCAACATCAAAGGTTGCTTTGGCTTTTCCAGCCTCATTTTCAGCTGTGATGAAATAGAGGCCATCATCTGCTCTTGTGACCTTCTTGACCTGTAAGGTTGTGAGTGTGTCCTTGGTATCTAGTGTGACACTACCACCTGCTTTCAGGGGTTTCTCGTCCTTGCCCCAGGTGATGGTGGGCTTGGGGAGACCCTTATAGTTGACTGGTATTCTTAGAGATGTTCCGGTGTTCAGTGTTATTACATCCCGGAATTTATTGTCAAATTCAAGCTCTGGTTTGGCTGGAAGAAAAAAAATTGCAAATAGTGTATTTTCTCAATTCCAAGACTGTCCTGATTCAAGCACTCTTAACAATAGGGGTTCAACTTGCCAACTAAATCAAACATTTGTATTTTTTACTTTTATTAGACTCAACAGTTACCTATCTTCAAAAAATATTGTAACCTTTTCAAATGAATATTTTGTAAAAAACTTCTGAAAGTAAGAATCCAAAGCTGGTCCATCTATCCTACCTTGTACATCAAGCTGTCCTGAAGTAGACACAGAGCCGAGATCATTGGATGCCTCCAGGGTGTAGCTGCCTGAGTCCTTCTCCGAGACATCTCGGATAGTCAGTGAGACAGATATCTCATCCTGGCTCATCTCATACTTCTTGCTTGCATCAATTCTGTGACTGTCCTTGCTCCTGTGATGAGATACAAAATTCATATTCATCGAAACAGACCATACTTTGCTTAACTACAATAACAGGCCTGAGATCTGAAATTAATCAAACAGTGTGTTCACTCACCAAGTAACTGATGGCTCTGGTTTCCCACTGATTTGACATTCCATAGTGGCATCTTCACCCAGGAGTACGCTGATGTCAGGGAGTCCCTCCAGTACAGAAGGTGCTTCCCCACCTACAAACAGACAGTCAGCAGTCAGAGAGGAACCTTCAAATAACACAACTCGGACACTGCAGCAATCAAGGTTTAAAATTATCAGTGGCTGGTACTACTTACTGACAGGCTCTCTGACAATGACAGAGGAAGGAGCAGATGGCTTGCTGAGTCCTGCTTTGTTCTCTGCCAGGACCCTGAATTCATACTCCATTCCCTCCGTCAGGTCTTTGACAGTGAATGTCGTGTTGGCCACTGTAATGTTGTGACTTGCTGAGATCCACTTGGAGGCTCTCACTGGTTTGTATTCAATGACATAGTTGAAAACAGGGCTACCACCATCTTTTTCTGGTGGTGTCCAAGTCAGTGTTGTTGTGTCTTTGGTAACATCTGTTATCTGAGGTTTGGCTGGGGCATCTGGCACATCTAAAAACACCAAGGTGAACATATTTATGGAAGAAAACTTCTTCGAATAAATATTATTTCATTTTATTGAAATCTCAAAATGAAGTTTAATGTACATACCATATGGGCTCTTTGTCAGAATAGGTCCTATTGGTTCACATGGTTTTCCGATTCCTGCTGCGTTTTCGGCAGCAACTCTAAACTCATACTCTGACATTTCTATCAGATCAGTAGCTGTGAACACAGTCTCTGTCAGTGTTTGTTTGTGGGCCTTGGTCCACCTAGTGGCGGTGGTTTGGCGGCGCTCCACAATGTAGCCTGTGACTGGGGAACCACCGTCTTGATCTGGGACCTCCCAGGTCAGAGTGACACTGGACTTGTTGACCTCAGTGGGCTGCAGATTTCTGGGAGCTCCTGGTACATCTACAAACAGGAAATTGTAACAAATAGAAACAGGGAACTTTTAGTAAGTGAACTACCAACATGTATTTTATCAGGTTTAATTCTCTCTCTATTATTAAAACATTTGCTCACCATAAGGGCATTTTGCAACTGTTCCTCGGTCAATTTCAGCCGGTTCTCCAGTGCCCATGTCATTCTTAGCTGACACCCTGAAGAAGTATTCGTTGCCCTCAATAAGTTTCTGTACAGCGTAAGTGGTGGTTTCACTGTCTACATTTGCCACTTGGGCCCATGTGTTACGCTTGGCGTCCCTCTTTTCAATAGTGTAACCAATGATTTCAGAACCACCTGTGTTGGTGGGTGGTTGCCATGACAATACGACAGATTCCTTCATGACTTGAATTACCTGGAGGTTGTTGGGTTTGCCAGGTTTGTCTAAAAGGCAGGAAAATAGATTATAATAATTCATTGGAATAATGAAGTCATCTAAAAGACATGGAACATGTATGATAGTTTGTTAAGTGAAGTCATCTTTAAACTTTTCATTAGCTGCTACTTGATATACTTACCTCTGATGGCTACATCAAACTCGGCCTGGGCCTTGCCCACCACATTCTCCGCGGTGATGGAGTACACCCCGGTGTCCTCCAGGCTGGCGTTCTTCACAGTCAGCATACTGAACACGTCTGTGGTCTCAATGCTGATCTTGGGTGATTTCTCAATCACAGAGCCATTCTGTGCCCATTGTACTGTAGGGTTGGGGATTCCACTGATGTTCACTTGTAGGGAGATGGACTGTCCAACCTTTACCAGTTGTTTGGCCTTCAGTTTATTTTCATATTCGAGTTTTGGATGAGCTGAAAAACATACAAATTTTATTGGCAAAATCTTACACAAAAACAACACTTAGGTGAACATTTTAATTTTGAAGTTTTTTTTTAGTAGATCAACTGTTACAATACATCAGGCTTGAACAAGGCTACTTACTGTGGATTGCTAGAGTGGCCTCTGTCTGACACTGACCGAGAGGGTTGATGGCCATACAGCGGTACACACCAGCATCCTGAGGTTCTGTCTCTTGGATGACAAGGGAAGCAACCTTGTCCTCTATATTTATGGTAAACTTCTGGCTTTTCTTGATTTCCTTTGGTCCTTTGAACCATTTGACTTCAGCCACTGGCTCTCCAAAGTCAAGGACACACTTCAGGGTGACTGGTTCAGGCGATACAATGGTGGCTTCACACAGGTTCTCTAGAACCTTTGGAGCAGTTCCAACTAGAATAAAACAAAAGACAATCATTATTAAATCATTTCTACTTACATCATCTACTAGTAATACAATAAGGATAAAATGGTTAATATAATGCTTTGGTAGCAATTCTTACCTAATGGTTTTTCAACCTTGACAGATTTGGAAGGTTCAGAAGCCGGGCCAACACCAGCCTTGTTTTCGGCAGATACCCTGAATTCATACTCAGATCCCTCCTTAAGGTCTGCCACACTAAATGTGGTTTCTGTGACAGGAGAGCTGTTAGCACGGTTCCAGCGGACAGAACCACTGGGACGGTATTCAATGACGTAGTTTGTGATGGGTGCTCCGCCATCCTCTGTTGGTGGTGTCCATTTGAGGTCAGCAGATGTCTTGTCTGTTTTGATGATCTCTGGAGTGCCTGGTGCATTTGGTTTTGCTACAAAAAATATCAACAATATAGTATCTATACATTGCTTAAGTTATAACAGCCATGACAATGAACTTACATGTAACTGGATTAAACACTTACTCCATGGATTAACTGCCTTGATGTTTTGTGATGGTGGGCTAGGCTTGCTTGGGCCAGCTTTGTTTTCAGCAATAACTCTGAACTCATAGGTATTGCCTTCCACCAGGTCAGTGACACTGAATGTTGTCTCTGGGATGAGCTCCTTGGAAATAGGAACCCATCGACCACTGAAGCCTGAAATCCTCTCCAAGCGGTATCCAGTAATTGGAGATCCTCCATCATTGGCTGGTGGTTGCCAGGTAACAGTTGCTGAGGTAGCAGTGATGTCAGACACAACTGGAGCTTCAGGGGCATCTGGTACAACTGTAAATAAAAGTTACATATTTTACTAAAATAACTAATCAGTAGATAATGAATAGCAAACATTGCATCAGATACACTTGTTTTAAACATACCAAAGGGATTTTTGGCTGTAATGGCCTCTTTTGTTTCAGCAGCATCTCCAATGCCAATGTCATTTCTGGCAGCGACTTTGAAGAAGTACTGGTT
Organism: Magallana gigas; assembly: GCF_963853765.1. Taxonomy (NCBI): domain Eukaryota; kingdom Metazoa; phylum Mollusca; class Bivalvia; order Ostreida; family Ostreidae; genus Magallana; species Magallana gigas. The sequence continues at coordinate 6,344,429 of NC_088854.1, read as the reverse complement.
GCCCTCCAGAAGTTTTGGAATGGTGAAGGTCAGATCTTTGGTAGTTCCCATCTGTTGCCAGGTCCGGCGGTTGAACTCCTTCTTTTCGATGATATACTCCAATATTTCACTGCCGCCATTGTCAGCTGGAGTCTGCCATGTCAGTGTGATAGAGTCTGCTGTCACCTCTGAAGGTGTCAGGTCCTGTGGGGCAGTGGGTTTGTCTACAAATAGAAACATCAAGACAGTTTAATAACTGTCATATGTAAGGATAAAAATTTCAATGTTGAATTTGAGTGGTTAAGGCATGTATCACTTAATGAATATACATACCCAGCACAGTCAGTTTGATGGTGATGGAGACTTTGCCAGCTGAGTTATCCAGGGTCAGAGTGTAGTTTCCTGTGTCTGACCTCTTGACCTTGCCCAGTCTCAGTGTGGTCATGTTGTATATGGTCTCACTCTCTATTCTCTTCTCCTGTGGCAGTGGTTCATTGTTATAGGTCCAGGTTGCTTTAGGTTGTGGATTACCCTTGAATGGAATCTCAAAGGCTGTGGATTGGCCAGCCTTAAGAACCACCTCCTCTTCGAATTGTTTGTCCAAAAATAGTTGTGGAGGCACTGAAGAAAATTAACAATATAGTTAGTTAGCTACACTCATTTCAACAGAGTGGGTCCATAGATTTATAGACAGATCAAGAAACATATATTGCTTATCCACAGAAAAATTACCTTCTACAATGAGTTCTCCCTCTGATTTCTTCCCCCTGGCAACAATGCTGTAGTCACCTTCATCCTCTCCATCCACATCTGTGATGACCAGTTTGTGGACTGTTCCATCCACAACCATCTGGTATTTGTCACTTTCTCCCAAGGGTTTTCCATCTCTGAACCACTTGGCTACCATGTCTGGTTTGGAGAGTTCACATTCGAAGGTCACGGTAGAGGGAATTTCCTTCACTTCAACATCCGAAAGTTTGCGAACAAACTCCACTACTTCTTCTAAAATTTAAAAGTAAAAGAGAGTTGAAATTTTGTTCTTATATAGAGTAAAACCTACTGCATTGTTGAAGAATAACTTAAATGATGAGTACACTTAGAATGCTGACCTTCTACAAAGACCTTGGCTGTTGATGACTTGTCAGCGACCTTGACTGTGTATTCAGCCTTGTCCTCCACCATTGCTGAGGTGATGGTCAGTCTGTATGTGTCCTTGTCAGCAGTGACCTTGATTCTGTTGTCTACAGGCAATGCTTTACCATTCTTCTGCCAGCTGGCCTTCATACCTTCCTTGGACACTACACACTCAAGGACAATGTCTTGACCTTCAGTGACCTCAATGTCCTTCAGGGGTTTGACGAATTCAAGAGGTTTTTCTACATATTTATAAACATCAATTAGAGAAATTATTATTTTACCTCACTCTCAATGACAACAAATGATGAATGCATTAGAGATATAGTAGTTTGGTTCACTGACCTTTCACAGTGACCTTGCAGGTGGTTTCTTTGTCCTCCAGTTTACATTTGTAGGTTCCACTATCAGCTAGGCTGGCATCTAGAATTTCCAGTTTGTGAACATTTTCATCATCAATGACTTTGATGTGTTCTGATGACAAGATTTCCTTGTTGTCTTTGAACCATTTGCCCATGACTCCTGGTTTAGATACCTCACAGCTCAATGTCAGGGGTTCCTTTTCAGGAACCTCTTTCTTTTCGAGTGGTTTGGTGATTTTAAGGGGAGGTTCTATAAGAATACACCATAATATTTTAATTGTTGAGCTTGCACCTTCACAAACAAATTTAAACTGAAGGGAAAATGAATGTCAGATAAAATGAATTGTAATAAAATAAACTGAAAAAAATAGAAAATAGTAAATATTTTGAATGTAAGAAAAGGAAGAAACATGCAGAAAACCATGCAATGGTTAAATAAATAAATCTGTTATAGTTCGTATGGAATACAAAAAAAAACTCCTTGAAATCTACTGGTTGATGTCTACATGTCATCTGCATCTACCTTCGATTTGAAGAGATGCAGTGCACTCAACATCATCAAACTGGATGGTGTAGTCTCCAATGTCATCAGGTCCCACTTTGTCTAGGTACAAATAGTGGTGGGTCCCATCAGATCTAATGTCATAACCATCGCTGACTGTGATTGGTTCTTCATCCTTGTACCACTGAGGTTTGACACCAGGCAAGGAAACTTCACACTCAAACACTGCCGAACCCTTGGCTGGGACAATAATGTCATGCAAGCGTGCAACCAGTTCAACTGGGGACTCTGAGAGCAAGGTAAATGACAATCACATTTAGTAGACATATTAAAACTTAACAGCAAATATATTGATTTTCCCTCTTAACACAAATTTGACACTGGTCAAGTTTATAGAACAAAGGTTAATCTTGATAAAGGTTTCATGTTTCACAAAGGTTTGAGTATTTCACATTTATAAGTACTTTTTGCATGCAAAGACAGATATCTCTTCAAAACAACGTACTTAAACACATGTTAAAGGTTCAACAACATCATTAACAACCATGTCCCTAATACACATCAAGGAACAACTCATTAGTACATTTGGTTCAAACATCATGGATTTTTGATGAAATCAGAATTGATAAATGACAGTGACTTACCATCTACTAGAAGTGTGGCAGAGGACTTCTGTCCCTCCACATCAATGGTGTATTTGCCTTCATCGGTGAGTTTGGCTGTCTCAATGATGAGCTGGTGGACCGTGTCATACACAACAAGCTCGACACGGTCAGAAGACTTGATCTCCTCTCCATCCACATACCAGGTGGCAATCAGATTAGGCTTGCTGACCTCACACTCCAATACGACTTTGGTCTTCTCCATTACCTGAATGTCCTTGAGTGGTTTGATGAATTCCACTGGAGCCTCTGTAACAATAAAGAATACTTTTACATTATATTGTAGCGAACAAATACTGCTTCATTCATTATGGTCTCCTTAGACTAATTTCAAACTTCATCATAAAAAATTTTATGAAACATTTATCATGTGGTTCTGTCATTTACCTTCCACAAAGAGAGGAGCAGAGCTGGAGAGCTCTCCTATCTGTACAGTATATTCTGCTTCATCATCAATCTCCACAGAGGCGATCACCAGACTGTGCATGCCTTCCTTGACACGTATGAAGTCTGACTTTTTGAGGACCACAGGTTGTTTGTCCTTCAACCAAGTGGCAGTCAGACCTGGCTGGTTGACCTCACATTCCAAGGTCACAGTCTGTTCTTCAATGACACGCATTTCTGATAGTTCTCTGATGAATTTCAGGGATTCTGAAAAACAAGTATCAAAACTTCTTCTGCAAATGTATACCAATGTTTTATCAAACAAAGTGAAGGTAATTTTTAACTATACATTAAAACTTCTATTATACAACAGCTTCTGGATGAAAGAACTGCAGGTTAACATTAATTCTGAGGTTTGCCTTGCACATACCCTGCACTTGCAGTGTGGCTTCAGTAGAAACATCACCACACACACAAGAGTATTTGGCAGTATCATCAACAGTGACATCAGTTAGTACAAGTTGTTGGGTGTAACCATCATAAGAAATTTGTGCATGGTTGCTTGGTTGGATTTCAGTGTCATTCTTGAACCATTTACAGGGAATGTCTGGTTTGGAGAGTTCACAAGTTAAGGTAACCATGTCCTTTTCTTTGGCAGTTAGATCAGTGAGAGGTTTGGTAAAGGTAGCAGGTGCTTCTAAAATTATTGATAAAACTTTATTGATTTTTAAATGAAATATCATAAAACATTGGTACAACTCAAAGTACATTTGTAATCACAATTGTCAAGTGCAAAATTCTAGTTAGTTACATTAGAATATTGAATTAGGATACTGGTAAGTAATGTCAGCATTAATTCTGGTAGTATTATACATTTTTACAACATTGAAAGTCTTAAAAGCTGATGAAATTTGAATAGATCACCTACCCTCTACTTGTAGCATGGCTTCAGTAGACACATCGCCACATACACAACAATATCTAGCTGTGTCATCCACAGTGACATCAGTTAGTACAAGTTGCTGTGAGTAACCATCACAGGAGATTTGTGTGTGATCAGTAGGCTTAATTTCAAGGTCATTCTTAAGCCATATGCATGGAATGTTGGGTTGGGAAAGTTCACAGGTCAAGGTTATAGTGTCATTCTCCTTGGCAACAAGGTCAGTAAGGGGTTTTCTGAAGGAGGCAAGGGTTACAGGTATTGGGGACTGGAGTGTAGGGACCTCAGTGGTTTGAGCCTCTTTTGCTGTAAGTTCTATTTCTATGGCTTCCTTCACTGGAGCCTCTGACTGGTCTTCACCAAGTGTAATGGCTGTCTCTGTATCTTCTGGTTTCTGAGTTTCTGGTGATTCAATCATAAAGGATTCAGAGATATCCTCTTCTTTCTTTTCAGTGAGAACAACCTCAGTATCCAAAGATGGAATTTCTGATGAATCCATTTTGACCTCCTCTTTCTCTGAGGCTTGTACGTCTGAGATTGAGATTTCCATTTTAACAGAATCCTCTGGTTTAGTTTCTGATGACTCAATCAATGTCTTCTCCATTTCAACACCCTCATCTTCCACTGTCTCTGTGTCTGGCCCCTGAACCAATGTGACATCAGTCTCTGTGTCCTCTGTCACTTGGATATCTGTTACTGGGGCCATTCCTTCTGCGATTGTTATTTCTAAACTCTCTGATACTGACCCATCTTCTGGTGCTGTTTCTTTAATTGTTGTTTCTGTTTCACTAGCATCAGTCACTGTTATATCTGCAAATGGGGATTTTTCAGTGACAGTTTCATTGGTTTCAGTGATTACTTCCATTTCTGGAGTGATGTTGATCTGTGTTTCAGTCACTTCATTAGTTATGTCTGTCTCAGATACTTTCAGAATTTGGGTGTCTTCAAGAGGAGTTTCTTTTTCTTCAATTTCTGTTTCTTGAGTCATAATTAGTTGATTTTCAATTGGTGTGACCTCTTTTTCACTTGCTACTTCTTTATCCTCTGTACCAATTATGTCTATATCAAATGTTTCAGGGATCTCCTTTTCAGTTGCTTCTGTTTCATGAATTTCTGTCACTGAAAATTCTGTTTCAGATGCTTCAGGGACCTCTTTTTCTACTAACTCTGTCTTTTCAACCTCAAAAGCTAAAATTTGTGACGCTGGTGTTTCAGCTACCTTTTCAGAGGCCTTAGCTTCTTCAACTTTAGTAACGATGATGTCTGTTTCAATTGTTTCAGGAACTTCCTTTTCAGTTGCTTCACTTTCTTCAACCTCAGTTACTGTGACATCTGTTTCAATTATTTCAGGGACTTCCTTTTCAGAAGCCACAGTTTCTTCAACTTCAGTCACTGTGATGTCTGTTTCTTTTGTTTCAGGGACTTCTTTTTCAATAGCCTCAGTTTCTTCAACCTCAGTAACTGAGATGTCTGATTCAATTGTTTCAGGAACTTTCTTTTCACAAGCCTCAGTTTGTTCAGCATTAGTCACTGTGATGTCTGTTTCTGTTGTCTCAGGAACTTCCTTTTCAGTGGCCTCAGTTTCTTCAACATCAGTTACAGTGATGTCTGTCTCTTTTGTCTCAGGGACTTCCTTTTCTGTGGCCTTAGTTTCTTTAACCTCAGTAACTGAGATTTCTGATTCTGTTGTTTTAGGAACGTCCTTTTCAGTAGCCTCAGTTTCTTCAACATCAGTTACCATGATGTCTGTTTCTGTTGTCTCAGGAACTTCCTTTTCAGTGGCCTCAGTTTCTTTAACCTCAGTTAATGTGATTTCTGATTCTGTTGTTTCAGGAACTTCCTTTTCAGTGGCAATGGTTTCTTCAACCTCAGTTACTGCGATTTCTGATTCTGATGTTTCAGGTACTTCCTTTTCCATGGCAACAGTTTCTTCAACCTCAGTAACCATTATGTCTGTTTCTGTTGTTTCAGGAGCTTCCTTCTCAGTGGCCTCAGTTTCTTCAACCTCAGTCACTGTGATATATACTTCGGTGGTCTCGGGTACTTCCTTTTCGGTGGCCTCAGTTTCTTCAACCTCAGTCACTGTGATGTCCACTTCGGTGGTCTCAGGTACTTCCTTTTCAGTGGCCTCAGTTTCTTTGACCTCAGTCACTGTGATGTCTGTCTCTGTTGTCTCGGGTACTTCCTTTTCGGTGGCCTCAGTTTCTTCAACCTCAGTCACTGTGATATCCACTTCGGTGGTCTCGGGTACTTCCTTTTCAGTGATCTCAGTTTCTTCAACCTCAGTCACTGTGATGTCCACTTCAGTGGTCTCAGGTACTTCCTTTTCAGTGGCCTCAGTTTCTTCAACCTCAGTCACTGTTATGTCTGACTCTGTTGTCTCGGGTACTTCCTTTTCGGTGGCCTCAGTTTCTTCAACCTCAGTCACTGTGATATCCCCTTCGGTGGTCTCGGGTACTTCCTTTTCAGTGGCCTCAGTTTCTTCAACCTCAGTCACTGTGATGTCCACTTCGGTGGTCTCAGGTACTTCCTTTTCAGTGGCCTCAGTTTCTTCAACCTCAGTCACTGTGATGTCTGTCTCTGTTGTCTCGGGTACTTCCTTTTCTGTGGCTTCAGTTTCTTTAACCTCAGTAAGTGTGATTTCTGATTCTGTTGTTTCAGGTACTTCCGTTTCCGTTGCCTCAGTTCCTTCAACCTCAGTTACCACGATGTCTGTCTCTGTTGTCTCAGGAACTTCCTTTTCCGTGGCCTCAGTTTCTTCAACATCAGTTACAGTGATGTCTGTTTCTCTTGTCTCAGAAACTTCCTTTTCAATGACCTCAGTTTCTTCAACCTCAGTCACTGTGATGTCCACTGCAGTTGTCTCAGGTACTTCCTTTTCTGTGGCCACGGACTCTTCAACCTCAGTTTCCATGATGTCTGTTTCTGTTGTATCAGGAACTTCCTTTCCATTGGCCTCAGTTTCTTCAACCCCAGTCACTGTTATGTCTGTTTCAATTGTTTCAGGAACTTCCTTTTCAGTGGCCTCAGTTTCTTCAACCTCGGTAACAGTGATTTCTGTTTCAGATGTCTCAGGAACTTCCTTTTCAGTCGCCTCAGTTTCTTTAACCCCAGTTACTGTGATGTCTTTTTCAATTGTTTCGGGAACTTCCTTTTCAATGGCCTCAGTTTCATCAACCTCAGTAACAGTGATTTCTGTTTCAGTTATCTCAGGAAGTTCCTTTTCAGTGGCCTCAGTTTCTTCAACCCCAGTCACTGTTATGTCTGTTTCAATTGTTTCAGGAACTTCCTTTTCAAGGGCTTCAGTTTCCTCAACCTCAGTCACTGCGATTTCTGTTTCTGTTGTTTCAGGGACTTCTTTTTCAATAGCCTCAGTTTCTTCAACCTCAGTCACTGTAATGTCTGTTTCAATTGTCTCAGGAACTTCCTTTTCAGTGGCCTCAGTTTCTTCAACCTCAGTAACTGTGATGTCTGTTTCAGTTGTTGCAATACCTTCTTTATCAGTTGACTGTGTTTCATTAACCTTTGTGGGTTGCAGTTCTTTTTCAGCTGATTCTTTTAGAGTTTCTACTGTTGTTGTCATTGCTGAAACTGGTGATTCTTCCCTTGGGACCTCTGACAATTGTACCTCTACCTCTTCAAATTCTGAAACAGGTACATTATTTTCTGGTTTAACTAGATCAGATATCATTGCTTCTGATTCTAAAGTGTCTTGTGGGGAAACAGTCACAGGAGATTCTAATTCTGGTAATTCTGCCTCTACTGTCTCAGCATCTGTGTTCTCTATTTCTGGTGTCAATGTTAATATGTTTTCTTCCTCTGTGACCTTTTCTCTTGGGATGTCTTTTAAGATTTCTGGTTTTGGGGTTTCAAATTCTGGTAATTCTGTTACTTGGGTCTCTGGGGTTTCTGTTAGGATATATAGGAGGCGGTTAGGAAAGCAAATATTAAGGCAAAGCTGGATTCAGTAGAATTATTGTCATAGTGAACATGCTTGAATAAGGTTATCTGAACAATATAAAGTTATCACAACGAAAGTTGGATAAAAAGTGGAAGTAGTGAAATAGGTTAAATTACCCTAGGTTTACAACAACACCTGTACAACAAGGGGTTAATACCTGACAACATGAGACTGTACATACCTTCCACTAGGAGTGTGGCCTCAGTGGACACATCTCCACACACACAGGTGTATTTAGCTGCATCCTTGATGGTGACATCAGTCAAAATAAGCTGCTGGGTATACCCATCAGAAGAAATCTGAACACCATTACCAGGATGTAGTTCTTTACCATCCTTCAGCCAGGTACAGAATACATTTTGTTTGTCAAGTTTACAGGTCAAGGTGACATTGTCTCCCTCTTTGGCTTTTGTCTCTTCAAGAGGCTGGGTGAATTTGGCTGGTTTCTCTGCAATTCAACAAAAGCAGATTAAATATATTTTTTATTTCTGTCAATATCTACAACAGTGAAATTTAAATCTTATCCTTTGAAAATGAAAAAGAAATATTAGGTTAACCAAACCAACAAGAAACTCAGTTTTTACAAAATTTTCGAATAAAAAAAAAAAACACTTAAAGATGGAAATTTTGCATAAGACAACATTCAATATAAGAAAAGTTGTGTCTGACCTTTGACCTTGATGACAGCTGAGGTCTCTGTGTTGTTGGGTAACAGAAGAGTGTATTCGCCCTCATCCTCTGGAATGGCCTCCATGATCTGGAGCACATGTCTGTAACGCTCACACAGGATTCGGATTCTGTCACTTGGGGTCAGAGGTTTTCGGTTCTTCAGCCAGGTCACAGGGACATCTGGCCTACTCAACTCGCAGCTTAACTCAAACATCTCACCCTCAGTAAAGGTGCCATCACTCAGCTTGTGAGTGAACTCAAGCACCACTTCTGTGAAGAGAAAAAAAAATCATAATTTAAATTCAAAATTATTTGGATCAATGCTTTAGAAGACAAAAAGACTGAATAATTTCCTACCTTCCACATAGAGATTAGTGATGGATTCCAGGTCTCCCACCATCACTGTATATTCAGCATCATCCTCAAGCTCGCAGGAAGGGATACGCAAGATGTGGCGACAGCCATCCATGATGATTTCGTAGCCATCAGCCACTGTGATCTGTTCTCCGTCTTTCAGCCACATGGCGGGTACTCCAGGCTTGTTGACCTCGCAGATCATAGACACAATGTCACCCTCTGCGGCATCATAGCGGTCTCTGAGAGGAACCACCCATACAAGTGGTGACTCTGTAAACAAAGTGGATAATCATGAGGAAAATATTATGAACATTGTTATAATATATATATATATAGGCAAAGTCTTAGTGAACAAGACTGGCATTGGTTGAAAAATATTCCTGTCAATTCAAAATTAATTGTGAAGTTAGTATATTTTCCAAATCAAACTCACTAATATAAGAAAACATAATAATCACCTTCTACAAAGAGTGGAGCTGTGCTCTCTTTGTCTTTGACAGAGATGGTGTACTCTGCACGGTCGTCCAATGTGGCATTTTTCAAGGTTAATTTGTGGACCTTTCCTACAGACTCAATGATGACATCCTCTGATGGAACCAGTTTTTTGCCATCTTTTGTCCAGGTGGGCTTGACCTTGTCTTGGCTGACCTCACAAGTGAAGGTCACGGTATCTCCTTCATTACAGGTGGCCTCTTGTAGTGGTGTGATAAATTCTAGTGGTTTTTCTGTAGGAAAATTAATCTTTAGACTTCACAAGAAGAAAGATGTTTCTATTGGCATGACATAGCTGGCAAACATAAACATGCAAAGCGCCACAATTTTCCCTCACTAATTTTCAAACTCTAATTCAAAATGCCAAGTCAAACAATGATTATCATGCTTTAAATTTTCATTCGTTACCAAAAATCATGACTTTTATGATTTTATCACTGAAAACAGATTTTTAACTCACCCTTGGATTCAATCTTGAGGACATATTTCAGGGTACATGTTGAACTACCATTGAGGCATGGCACATGCTCATTCAGTTTGATGATTATGTTTTATATAACTTTTATGTTAATAAGTAAATTCCTACATCAGTGTATATGAATTTTTCTTGAATAAATATAGTTAGTTCTCATTTCAAAGATGAAGTGAATTCTCCAGATCTTTTCACAGAAGCATGTGTGGATCACATTAGCACAAATAATGAAGAACAAACAAAAGTTACAATACATGCATAAACAAGTCATACTTGCATACAATGTTAATTAATCTACACATATACATTACTGAGTAATAAAAAGACTGTCATTCATATATTTTTGTCAGTGAATTCAATTAAAAAATCTTTCGTTCAATTATGGCTGGCAAGTTTCAAATTTCACAGGTTATCACATCTGGTCTGCATAGTCAATGCATCAAAGTTACAGACCACTCTTAACAACATAATATGAGGTATTGAGATCATCCATAGACAAGGAATATAGTCCTTCATCTTCATTGTCAAAGTCATTGATCAAAAGATTATGAGAATGACCTACAAAGGTCATTCGAAATTTATCACAGTTTCTGATTGGTTCTCCATCCTTGGACCATACACACCGAGTCATTTGTTTGGATAACAGGCATGACAAGGTCACTCTCTCAGTGACCATAGGTGACCTGATTAATTTTAAAGGTGTTAGAATTTCTACTGGTGTGTCTGTAAAAGCAATGACATAATTCAACACACATGCTCTGATTAGTGCTACATAACAACATTAAAACAGTACACAGTATTCCATGGCCAGCAGAACCTAATGCATGCTAAAATCTTCACAGTGATTTTACAATTTCAGTTTCTACCAAAGCAAATGTGACATATTTAGTGCAGCGTTATTTTTTTTTTTTTTAGATCTGAATAACAAATTCCTCTATCAGACCACCTGAGCAGGCTGTGGAGCAGAAAAATAATTTGAAATTCATTAATTTAGTTTCATAATGGCTTTGACAAATCAAAATGCAGCATTTCTCATCACGAAATAACCTACACATGCATGGAATTGCAGGCATTACATTATACAACTTTATATAACTTTAATATTCAATATTGTGTTTCACATTTAATTGTCTGATTAATAAAATATGTACCGTAATTATAAGATATATACAAGTAAATATAGTACAGCATATAGATTTATAATGCATCATAATTTTATAAGGCGTGAACATAGTCAATGATACAACATGCTGGAGGACTTACCGTCAACGTAGAGGGAGGCAGTGTTCTGTAAATCGTCAATTTTGACGGTGTATTCTGCGACATCGTCTTTACTAACGTCTTTGATGACCAGTGTATGACTTGTTCCGATGTCCTGTATCTCATATTTGTCGCTGGGTACAATTTTACTGGTACCTTTGTACCATGTGACTGGGACATTTTCTTTATTCAGTTCACAAGTGAAGTGACATTCTGTTTTTTCTTCAACATGTTGTTCTGACAGTGTGGCTGTGAATTCCACAGGTACTTCTGAAATTAAAAGAAAAGCCAACGTAAAGAACACAGAAAAATTGCTCTTAATATATTTATCTTGTGGAACATTCATATACAAGTAGGCATCATCATGTCAATAGCTATTTTGATGCTATTTCACTATGCCTAATTCTAGTAGATTTGTGACAGTACATAAGTGTAACTGCAAGAATGATATGCTGCATTGTTGATACACCCACCTTCTACAATGAGGTTGGCTGTGGACGTCTTGTCTCCAACCCTAACACTGATCTGACCAGACTGTTGTGGACTGACATCCTTCAGGACTAGTTTATGTTTGGTTCCTTCTTTTAGGATCTCCACAGTGTCAGTGGGGTGGAGTTCCACCTCATTGAGGAACCAGTGGACATCATCAGTGGATATCGTGAGTGTACAATCAAACTCCACTGATGTCTTCTCTTTGGCTTTCTGGTCTTTGAGAGGTAGAACAAAGTCTGCTTTCACATCTGAAAAAGAAGATTTATAGGTGTCATTGAGTAAAAAAAAGAATAAACGTACCAATGTGAATTAAATACAAGATTTTTATGAAAGCATGAACATTCCACAACTCTTAAATACAGAGTAAACTCACCAGCAACAGACAGTTTGGCAATTGTTGATTGGTCTCCAAACTGAGCAGTGACATCACACGAGTCCTTGGGCTGGACATCTCGGATGGTGAGGGTGTGAGTCACGTCCTCTGAGACCACCGAGTATTTGTCAGATTCAGGCAGACTCTGGCTGTCTATCAACCAGGTCACATCCATATCCTCATCGCTGACCTTGCAGGTGAAGGTCACATCACTGTCTTTCTCTGCTACTGTGTCTTCTAATTTCATTGTAAATTCTTTGACTAGTTCTAAAACAATGTGAACGAATAAGGGATGGCCTTCTACATGTTTTAATAAACAGGCTTACAAACAGTTGCTGATTATACATTTAATTATAATCATAATTAAAAAGACACTTACCAGTGACTGTTAATTTGGCAGTGGTTTCTAGCTTAGCATAAGAACAGGAGATGGTTCCCTGATCAGGCATCCTACACTTTGTGATAATCAGTTTGTGAACTGTGCCCTCTGATTTAATGATGTGTTTTGGAGATTGTTCGATTTCTACACCGTTTATCTTCCATGTGACCCTGACCTTGGGGACATTGAATTCACACTCAAACACGGCTTCCTCCGTCTCTGTGACGGTGGTGTCCTTGAGCGGCCTAAGGACCTTCCACTGAGCCTTGGGGATAGTCAGCATTGTTTCTTCTGACTCCTCGAGGACGGCCTCGCGAGTAGCCCTCTGGTAGGAGCCCTTGTCTACCTCATCCTCTCCCTTGCCCTCTGGCTTCTCCTTTTTCTTTGCTGGAACTTCCTCCGTCTCTGGTTTTTCTCTTTTAGCCAGTTCTTGCATTTCCTCTGAAACTTTCTCCAGCATCTACAATGCAAATACAGTAAACTCACAATGCTTTTAGATACTTTATTCATTTAAGGTGTGTCTACTTTTATTTTGAATTTTGAGAATAAATCTTATACTGTTCTTTGCTAAATCTGTTACCTGAGATTGCCTCCTCTTGAATACTAATTCGTATTCGGAAGGTTCCTCGATCGTCTTGGCATCAGGTTTGTACTTCTTCTTCTCCTCTGGTTTTCCTTCTTGTTCCACATGTTTTAGACTTGGCAGAAGGAGTTCTTCTTCAGGAATTTCTTTCTTCTCAATTTCTCTGCAAAGTAATTCATAAGACAACTTAGCTTGAAGTTTCTTGCCAAAACCTGATATCATTTTCACCAAGCAGTAAGATTTTTTTCTTCTTTTACCCATTAAGTACTTATTTTCAGACTTTACCTATGTTTGAGTTTTGCCATCCAGTCCTCAGCCTCTTCAGGTTTGTCTGTCACAATCAGAGTAGCGGGTGCATCAGAGCTGCCATGTTCATTGGTAGCTTTCACTAGGTAGGTTCCAGCATCCTTTCTCTTGATGTCTGTAATCTCCAAAACATGTTCTCCCGTGGTCTCGTCTTGGAAGATCTTGTAACGACCACCATCTTTAAGCTTGTTCCATTTTCCTTTGGACCACTGGATTTCTGGTGTGGGCTCACCTTTAACTTGACAGCGGAATATGGCAGTATTTCCTGTAAAGTTTACAGAAAATAGTTAGTTTTTTAAAACTTCTTGGATTGTAAATTAAAAGAAACCTACGTGTAACACATGTACAACAATAACGCAATATATACCAGTAGTTGTATAAGCAAGACATACCTTCTAAGATGGTGCATTTGATTGGCACTTCAGTGAAGACAGGTGCTTGACCCCTGACCTCTAGTTCTGCCGTTACCAGATCCTCCCCGGCATTACTGACAGCTACAGCCTTCAGGGTACCCTGGAGTTCAGGGGAGGCCTTGTCAATGACCAGTGAGTAGGTACTGTCCCGACGATTGAAGTTGATGTGAATGTCTTCTCCCTCCTCAATCTCTTTGTCATTTATAAACCTGGAGGTGTATTACAGATATGTGAAGTTAATTATGCATCACTTCCTATTCAACAACTCGCACTCAGTACTCTGCCATTCAGCAATTTTGAAAATCAACTGATTTTAATTTGAAATTGATTGTAATATCTAACATTACTGACAAGTTCCCTACCATTTGACCTGTGGGAGGGGCAGACCCTCGACCTTGCACTCAAATGTGACCTGTCCATCCTCAGGGACCAGGGTGTTGGACATCTTCCTGGGCTGGATGGAGGGGCGCCTGGCGGCTGTCAAAGATATCAGTCACTTGTTATCTACTGTTCATCCAAAGGACTTACAACAGAGACTGGTTCATAACAACTACTATCGCTACATCTCCACTCAATGACATAAATATAACAATGTCTGGCACTATACATACGCTGAATTTTGACTCGTCCACTGCAAGAGACGGATCCTGCTGTGTTATGGGCTTTGACAGTGTAGAGGGCAGCATCTGATGGGTTCACAGAGGTCAAAATCATTCTGTAGGTTTTGTCCTCCACCTCAAACTTAATTTGTTCACTTTCTTTAAGTTCCTTGTCACCTTTTGTCCTAAAATACAAAAAAAAGATTATTATACACATCAAGCTAACTACATTCTAAACAATAGCTGTCAATAGAACCATCAGTTTTATTAACTCACCAAGTGACCTGTGGCTTGGGTTTTCCAGAGATCTCCACCTCCAATGTGGCTGAATCTTTCTCCACAACATCCACATTCTCCAGCTTCCTGATGAATTTAGGTGACTCTCTCTTTTCTGTAAATACAAAAATTCACAATATCAATAACTGTTTTAAAACTCTACAAACACCACTACCGGCATAGCTTAAAATCTGTTTGCAATGCTACCTTCTACAATGAGTTTGGCAATTGTGACGGCTTCTCCGGCTTTGTTTTGAGCGATGGCCTTGACCTCTCCAGTGTCCTCGACCTCAGTGTTGTCAATGCTTAGGCTGTAGACAACATCAGCGTAACTCTTCCTGATATCAGTGTGGAAGCGGAGGCCTGCCTCAACCGGTTGACCGTTCAAGTACCTTGAGTAACAATCAGAAAGAAGTGAAATTACTGGGAAAAATTATAAAAGCTCATGTATTCAGTTTGAAAAGCAATCAAAATGTCCATATTGAAAATGAAAATAAAACCAGAGTAATCCCCTTTATGAATTTTGTTTGTCAATCAACTAAAAAACACCAGCTGCATACTATATATGTACATTTCAAAATACCAAAATACCCCCACCCCCTGTGGCTTGTGTACAAACACTCCTGTTCTTTCTGTGTAACCCATATATGCAAAATATAATTATCACTTCTCTGTTTTTCACAATCACTGAAAAGGTAGTCACACTGCTTAAAGGAATGTGAACGTTATTGACGTACCATGTGACTTCAGGCTGGGGAATGCCTTTAGCGGCACACTCAAATTTGACTGGCCTGCCCTCCTTGCATTCTCTGTTGTTGAGTTTGCGTGAGAAAATGGGAGACTCAGCCCGTCCTGTAAAACCCGGTCATTGCATCAATCATCATAAAAATTATTAATATTTACAAGACAAGAAAATTTACAATTTATACAGTACATTAAAAAAGTGATGAGGTGATGAAATAATGACAAACAAATGAACTGAAATAATAAATGATTTGATAATGAAAAGAAATTTATTATAAAAGGGGGAAGAACAAATCATCTATACTATAGATTAAAAAAAACTTTTAAGAAAAAAGGTGCTACAATTCAAAATATGCACATTCATGATTTTTTTCCTTCTAAAGGAATATCTAATTCTGCATAACATGCCGTTACAAACCCTCTATGACCAATTATTATCACCTGTTCTAAACTCACTCATGCAGATCACAACAAAGAAACATACATTGTACATGTGCATTATCAATATGAAAAAAAACAATGCCCTTCAATCGTCACACTGCAAGAGTTGCTGCCCTTAGAAGAGATCAATGCATGCAAAAGATACCCAGTACAGATATGGTATACATTGTACATGTTTATGTATGATATAAGAACCTCCAAATAACAAAGCATGCACATAATCAGCCAGTACAAATTGTATCTGAATACATCACTAGTACACAGGTTTACTCTGGAGAAGTATGGATTGTTTTAGCTCTCAGAGACATTTTAGTAGTCTACAGTTTGGTATTCAAGAACAATACACTGTGATTCAAAAGATACATGGATATCTGATAACGAATCAAGCAGAGGTTTTAATGCTGTACAGAGGTAGATATCACAGTACACATATTGAAGGCAGTAAGCCACTCTGTGTCAAAGCAAAACAGAAAGTGACAATGACAAAATTTCTGCCAGTTTTCTTTTCTCTTTTTTGTGATTTTCAAAGTTTTGTTTTTTATGTACTATAATCAATAAGCCTATAACTTACGGTGAACCGGGGAAAAATACCAAAATGGTTTCTCTGTAACCAGAAAGTTTGTTGATAAGTTATATTAATTCAATACTATGTGATGTCAAATTAATTGTTCTTTTAACTGTTTTGTTAAAAAAGAATCTATTATTTAGAAATATGTATTACATGTAGATAGCCCAGATATAACTGACACATTTATATTTCATTTTGGTCTCTGTTTATTTAGATTTATCAGATTTTTGTTTCTCCAGAAAACTTGTGTGTTTCACTTACTATCAGAGGTGAAATAACAAAACCAGGTGTATTCATCTGAAATAGGGAGGACAAAAAAGTAACAACACTGGTGTTACACAGGGGGAAGTTTTCTCCCTATGCTTTTCTATGATAAAAAATGATGCATTTCTACATAAGAACTGAAGAAATGAAAGTCAGAACAAGTCATTAGATCAAGACAAGAGGAAACAGATCAAATACTAAAACAAATAATGCTTCAAACTTTTCTTGTCCTTTTTTTTATCTTTCAAAATGCAGTCAAAGACTCAATATTCAAATATTTGCATAAAACATTACAAATTTATCTAGTTAAATACATTCTAATGTTAGATAAGCACACAAGGTAACACTTTTGCATTTAATTGTTATAAATTGGAAAATTTTCATAATGCAAACATTTGCTTTATGCAAAACATACATTTCATTACATTCCGAGTATCATGCTTTTTTGCAAAGTGAATAGGTGATGTGATTTAATATGAATTGATAATAATGCTTATATCAGGAAATAAAGTGGTCAACATGAATTAGTAGATGATCAGAATGATCTTACCTTCTACAACGACCTTGGCAGCGATGTCAGTGGTACCAGCAGGGTTTTGGGCCACACATTTGTACTGCCCTTCTAGATCCATGGTCATCTTCTTGATGATCAGAGAGCAAGTGTCATCCTCATACGAGAGCTTGACGTTGGGTGTGACCACCAGCTCCTTGTTGTTACGGTACCATGTGACCTCAGGGCGGGGGGTACCAGTCACTTTAGCCATGAGGGATAGGGGTTTGTCCTCCATGACAGTCTGTCAGGGTGATAATCAATCATTACAAGACCCAATGGAATGCATTTTAATTGTTCTTATTTTCATATTATATTAAGTGAATAAACTCGCACTGGAAATAAAATCATTACAGTGTTCTGTTCATTGTAAAATTCTATTACAGAAATCTCTGATGACAATGTATTATTATAGTCAAGAGAAGAAACACTAAACATGAAATTTTTTAAAATTTGACTGGTTTTCAGTGGGAATGACTAGATAAATTACTTACACAGGCCTCAAAGACCTCGGTGAATTCTGGAGCCTGGGATGAGTCTTGGTGTCTGAGGACCAGGGGGGACTCAGAGAGTCGCTGGTCTCTTCTGATCTCTGTCAACATACAATTAGTACACAGTTAGCACATGGTCCGTCCACAGTTGTTGTGTATACAATATGCACCATATAATAAATATACAGTCAAAACATGACCTGTACACCATCAGTGTATACAAGCATAATACAATCAGTATACACAGTCAATACATAGTATCTGTACTCAGGATGCCCAGAAATAAGTGATATTGACTCCCAAGCCCAAGCCCCAAGCTAAGTTAACCATTTATATGAGATAATGGGTTAATGAAGCTGCCTGGTCTGTTAGAATTTTTCTGGCAATAGTATGTTATGGGCAAAACTTACTGTCAGGATAATAACTGTAGTTATGAATTAAATCTGCAAAATGTCATGTAAAAAACTATGCACAATGGGAAATGAGACTATAATATTAAATGAATAAATTGTACTTTGCAAATATTTTATTCAAAATAAGACCAGAAATGAAACTCAAAACCATAACTCTAAGAAAAGAATAAAATCGAAACTTATAGCCAGACAGGAAACCACAGAATATAGTATCTTAAGGATAAAATGAATGAAAAAGTAGAAAAATAATGGATCTATATTTTGATGTTAGGCAACACAGCAAAAATAATAAATGTATATATGATTATTTGATGATAATGTTATTTCTGACAAAAACTCCACGCATAAACTAGAAGACTACACAATAATATACTCACCATTGACAACCAGTGGAATGTCACAGGTTGCCTCCCCTTCCGAGTTTCTGGCAACACATGTATATACCCCGGCATCTTCTGTCTCTACTGACTTGATCTCAAAACAATAGGTGTCCTCGTACTTCTCAAAGTGGTAAAGTTCAAGGTCGTCTAGGACAACATTGTCCTTCTTCCATTCAACTGTTGAAAATTAAAACAATATTAAATTTAATCATATTGTATAATCATATCAAAAAATATTATCATATTGGTAACATCAATCAAAAAATATTGAAATCACAGTTTTTTTACAGAACACTTTAAGTTCACTGACCCGATGGCTTAGGAGTGCCAAAGGCCTTGACAATGAACTGTGCGAGGTCTTTTTCCCTGGCAACAACCTTCTCTGGAACTTTGATAAATTCTGGAACGGATGGTTTGTCTTCTTTGGGTTCTGAAATCCATTCATAAATGTTATATTTTTTCATGACTTAAGAAATTAAATGAAATTTTCCTCTTAAAAATATTTGGTGTTAATGTGAGACCCACCTTCTACAAAAAGTTCAGCTTTACATCTAGCAGTGCCTGCTGGGTTCTTAGCCTCGGCCATGTACGTCCCATCATGCTCTGGTAGGACATCCACAATAAGTAGGGACGATTCGCCCTTGTCCTCAAATTGAATGGTGAACCTGTTGTCGGTTTTGGAAATCTCCTTGTCGTTTTTGTACCAGAGGATTTCTGGGGTGGGTTTTCCAGTGGCTTTACAGGTGAATTTAGCTTTGTCATGGATACTGGCTTCCAAGGTCTGGATATCCACTACAAACTTAGGAGCCTCCAGCTCTGTAACCTCTTCATGGACAGGCAAAGCTATAAGAAGAAAACAGAAAAAATTTAGTGACTGAATGAATATAATATCAATGATTAATTCTATTTAATTCAACAATTTTCTAAAATTTGCACAAGATTTTATGAATAAGTTGTTGTGTGTTTTAGTTTTCTCACCTTCCACCTGGAGATCGGCTGTACAGCTGACCTTGCCGTGGTCATTCTCTGCCTGTACCAGGTATTCTCCGGCATCCTCTGGGGTGATGTCATAGATCTGTAGATGGTTGACACCTTCCTCTTCAAAGATGACATATTTCCCATCATCCACCAGCTGGCGGCCATTGTAGATCCAGTTCAGATGAGGTTTGGGGGTTCCCACCACCTCACAGGTGAAGTCAGCTAGATCTCCTTCCTCAACCTCAAAGGAGTAAAAATAGCAAATATATAATAACTTCCACTCTCTGCAAAAATGAAAACAAACTCTGTAACATTTGGCTATGTATTCTTAGCATTTTTGGCTGAACTCGGATTTGCTAATTCAAGTACATGGCAAAATGTCGTGATTACATCTGTATAAAAATGTCAGCTAAAGGAAATTCATATATTACTTATTTGTTGAAATACCAGTTTAAGCCAAATATATCAAACACTCAAAATAGTTAATACAATACATTTACATGAGTTTTTCAACAACTGAATTCTCCCCTACCTTCTCGGTCTTGATGCGGAGAACAAATTCGGGAGCCTGTCCTTCTGGTGTGATGACAGCACTGTCTTCTGTTTTGACAACTTTTTCTGATCCTAAAGAATTCAAAATATATCTCAATTAAATTTTAACTCATATTTCCTAAATTTATTCACCTTGTTGATGTGCTCTTTGCAGGAGGCGGTTTAAATGTCAGGAGAAAATTATCAGTGTCAGTTTAAATAAAACCAAGGGCTCATCTTAGACCCTCCGAGTACAAATACTTATGTATTTCACCTGTGAAGTGCAATAATCTCCTGCACATTCTACAGGTAATCTTATCATTGGTATTCAGGACTCAACTTGTAATCTATGAATCTGTATTTGAGTAACTCTTACGTCAAACATATATCTTTAAATTAAACACAATATAATTTCTGAAAACAGTTTCAGTTGCTATGCAGAATCAGGTACAGCCCTTGGCTCTGAGGGTTTAAGGTATTAGTCCTGTGGTTAGCAAGCTTTCACTGAACCTCCCTGCTTATTGTGAAGGGGGATGATTTTAATTACTTGAGTTGATAGATATCTAAACTCTTCCTAATGAACTTGATGAGGTGAGAAGTGGAGATTAGGAAGAAGCACACGGGAGATCTCTATCACATGTTCGGACTAATTTCTGCTGATCAGATTCCATGCTGGCAAGCAATGAAACATGAAATTCGTAGATCTACAGAGTCCATCAAACACCAGCAGCTTCAGTGTCTAGGGAGTTTGTAAAAAATATTACAAAAAAATTTCATTGCATAAAAATTATGTTTTGCACCTTGCCTGAGGTAGAAAAAAATAAATCAGTAATTCTGACTAGCTACCAGGGCCAAAATATACCATACCATATCGAATGTATTCCAAAACTAAATCCTCAATTTTCAAGCTGCTAACAATAAGAATGTACGCTTCTCCCAGTATTGTCATTTTGTTTGATTTTATTGATCAAAACTCAATCCAGCCCATTAAACACCGCAGTGCCAAATGCAAGATCTTGTTAGGGTTGGTGGGGGTGTTCCAACAAATTTACAATTAGTTCGGATTTCACTTCACATCCATGTGCATCATTATGGTAAAGTACAGGAGGTCAATGACCTTGAATCCTCAGGTAAAACGTGAACCACATGAATTATTGCTGGTAATCGGACTGACATAATCAATGTGGACGATCCAGAAAATCATTTCACATGGACCGATAGATTCCTGATCACAAAGTTTACTGTCAACAAGATAACTAATTCAAAGTCAACACTGACATTAGAGAAGTCTGAAAATCTGCAACAAACGTAGAAAAAAATGGATTTTAAAAATTCCTGCTACAGCTTAAACAGCCTTTAACAATACGTTTAAAATTCTTCATCTGAATAAATTACAGGATGCATTTTTAAGTCCTTCAAAAAGATCGAAGTCAAGCTGCTACATATCCAAAGCTATATTAAACAAACATTAAAATACATCCCGATAGATGAACATAGGGTGTGTAAATCTCTCCCAAGATAACCTTTGGTTCGGGAAGGTTGTAACTTCTTCCACTTCTCTTTGGCAAATTCTCAACCAAAACAAATCTATTGTTTACATTCACTTAAAACAGATAGCTGTCAATTTCCTTCAGCAAAGTCTCAATTCTGCTAATCATTCCATTGCTTCTCCATGCTATATGTGAGTGGAATTCTAAATAATTCCTTGTTTTTAAGACTCTAAATCAGTAAGCTTTTCTCTCAGTGGGCAACTTCAAATTCTCCCAGCAAGGGTTGATTTTAAAGTTTGCAGGTATCCTCATGACATAAGAAACAATATGCTTCTGTTGATTATCTCACAAACATGACTGATAATCCAGGGAGCTATAGCCTAATCTATATCGGCCCTCCCAGGCATCTCCACAGGACCAGCTACTTGTTTCAACATTGACTCCATTGATAACAATTCCAGTTTATCTTCCAATGGTCCTTAATATATGCATAGATTTGTAGACACTTTTTTAAAAACATTAATGTTCTGTTTAAAATGTCATTGTCACTGAGGTTTTCATTTCATGTTAAAACAAAGACAGCAGAAGAATTCCCTTTGAAGAACATTCATTCTACTTGTAAAAGTGTACCGGCTTCTATTTCAGAATTTAAAATTCCATACATTTAAAATAGCTTCCACTAATAGTACCATTATTTAGTATAGAGAGCCGTCATCTTAAATAAATATACTGCCGTCTTATTAAACTTGTTCTTACCTTTGATTAATTATATGCTAATGACGTTTTTCAATGTGGCAGTATTTAGAGTGCACTTGGGAAACTTTTTAAATGAGTGACAATGCAAACTTGAGACATTTCTTGATTACAGTGTGTCACTGTGTGAATTGTGTGTTATTTACTGTGAGTATTTGAATAAGAAAACAGCAACTGCTAGTATCTGCTCAATAAAAACTTACTCCAAACAAGACTGTTGGAAAAGAGGCTAAATTCATCTGAAATAACACAAATTCACTCTAATATTTGCAGTCTACAACACTTGAATTGGTATATTGCAAATTAAAAATGAATGAATCATCAAACGGGCCTTCTTTCATATTGAATAACCAATAGGCATGACTGTAAAATCTTTGAAGTAAAAGACACCTACCCTCGACTTTGAGTGGGATGGCTACTGTGTCGCTACCAGCTGGGTTCTCAACCTTTAGGACATAGGTGGCCTCATCGTCAACACTGCATTGTGGGATTTTGAGGATCACTGTGTCATCAAGGACCTCCAGCAGGTGGCGCTGATCAGGCACCACTTCTTTGTCCTCTTTGGTCCAGGAGAGGGTGGGGCGGGGCACACCCTCTACCTTACACACAATGGACACTTCCTCACCCTCCAAGATTGTGATCTTCTCAGGGAAGCTGATTATGCTGGGTGGGGCTACAAAATCGGGAAAAAGAGGGTGCTGAACTGTTTGATTTTAAACATATCAAGCATTCTATAAAATTTATTCAATTTTTTATGTTATTTCATGAATTTAGTTTAAAAAATATAAAAACTTGATGTTCAAAATTAAGAGTTATCAATGTTTAAAATTATGGTAACAATAATCAATGTAAATTTTAAGTTTAAACAATATTTTATTTCAAAATGAAATAGGGACAGCAGGTACAGCCTATTTTTTTCCTCTATTTAATTTAAAATTTATGTTCATAATTACACACAAATTAAAACAAAACAATTAAAAATACTACATTCATTTTTCATATCAAATACACAAGAACAACAATTTGTTTTAACAGATAAATGTTATGCATGCTTACAAATTTAAAAATGTTTTCATGCAAGTTTAAAAAAATACAATTGTAATGAAGGAATAAACGCTCACACAGCAAACACATCAACTGAATCAAGGAAAAGATAACTCGGTCAAACCTAAATACCTAATGCATTAGTCTAGTATTGCCTTCCTTGCATGCATAGAGTAGTAAAAAAACTTAAGGAAAGGAAAGAGTTCCAACACATATGTGCATCAAGATTCTGAGTGGGAGGAATGTGTTTACAAGAACAATGAAGTGAAAAAAAAGGTTTACTCCAAAAACCACATCAATACAGGTAAAAGAAACAAACACCAATTTCATAAATCATAAATCCATGCATTTTACCATCTAGAGCCTCACAACAGCCATAGGGGCTCAGAAAGCATGAAATGTCTCAGTACAAAGAAGCTTTATTATACATACAAAACAAACACGAACAGCTCGTTAATTGATATGTTAAATTAAAAGACTCCAAACAATTGTTCCTATTTGTGTATTTGCTAAATTCTCTTCCTATCTGATCACCTTTGATCTTTTTTTTTTATTGTTTACACAAAGTAAGCTTACAGAGTTGTAACTTTTATTCTTGGTCACTCATTCATTATGTTAAAGCTGTCTACATTCCTCTATCTGGCTAATCCACTATCAGCTGTTTCCATTGTTATGACATCACTGGTAAGTCTTGGACACCCTGACATTGTTTAAATCTCCGGATTATGATCTTTATGGGGTTGACATTCATATAGAGTGAAGCTATATCTCTATACAACAATTGTCTTAATCTCTTCACTCAATCTATTAGCCATTTACTTTCTAGTGGGCGAGTTTTTTGGGAGGCTCTAGAGGGTGACACATACAAATGACTTCACAATTTACGTGATGCATTTGTGACTGCAAGAATTATCAGCAATTTGAAATTAGAGGCTCATTTGCATATCCTAAGGAAAACATTTTGTGCTTGAGTAAATAAAGATAAAATCCAGGTTATTAGCTTTCATCTGAAAGCTCCCCCTCTACCAGAGCCTCAATGTCAAAAGGCCCACTCCTCCAGAGCCTCACAATATTTTTAGAAGTAGGGTCCCCCCTTTTCATGATTCATGGTCCAAATACACCACATACTGTATAGAGTACCTGGTAAATACACATTGTGGCAAGGTGTAATGATTTAGTCACCACCAAGGTGAGCAGACCCTGCATTGTGTTTGCAAATGCAGCCATGAAAAGCTTTCTTTCATTTGATACACAATGTAGTAAGCTTGAAATTGATTTTTTATGGTTTCTCAAAATTTCACTTTATAAAATTGCCCCGAGCAGGAAATGGGAATACAATGGATGGGCCCAGTCTGATAAGAAGAGAATTAATCCTGTCAGCAAACAAGGTATCTTCAGGTAATATAGATCACCTGGAAAATCACAGGGGTGACCCTGACCTTTGACCCCAAAACAATGTAACTGCTGCACCTTGACAATGAGTGTTTGATATCAAAGGAAATAATAGGGCTCAGGATTGATAAAGCCCAAAGAGTAGAATATATGGCTTTTTTAATTCATGTATAAAAAGACCCAAAAGCATACATATTTTTGAAAGGGGTAATTGAATTTGTTTCAATAAAGCCAAAATTTTGTGAAACTCCATCTTTCAAAGGAGACCATTTTTTTTTTATCTGAATTGTTATTAATATCTATATTTTTTCTATTCTATATTAATTTTTTTATTGTGACACTAAATAGGGCTTCAGGACTTCTATTCCCCAGCAGGTGTTACTCAGACATTTAGGGAGGGTCACTGTGATCCAATGTCTGAGAAAAAATAACTAACATGCACTACACAGACATTCAGAATTCTTTATTGTCAATAGCTGTATACGAGATGACATTTCTTTTCATGCAAACACATCAAGAGACATTCACTAACAGCTTCATCAAACAACAGAGGTAGAGAGACTGCATCAAAGGGAACAAACAATGTCACTGTATGCATGCATGTTCATCTTTTGTCCATAAAATAGATCACATTGTAAAAATGTAAGTGATCTACCACTGGAGAAAGTAAATGATGAGGACTCCAGTTATTTTTTGTTCACAGGGCATTCATTCAAGCAGTACACATCGATGAAATCTGAGAAAATCTTGAACTTGTCATGCATGACTGATAATCTATGCAGTTGAATGGGTATTAAACAAAATTTTTAAGTTTCATGAGGATTATAATTTTTTAATGGAATGTCTTCAAAAGTTAAATATTGGAATGTCAGTTTATATATCAATAGAAAAATGAAATACAAGACATTATGCAGTACGTAGTATATCTCTATAAATTCTGTCTCTCAAAATCTTAATGTATATTAACGACTACTATGTCATCAAATTGTGTGGCTATGTCGTACTATGTTTAATTATGGTTAAATGACAGTTAGTTCAACTTGATTACAGTGCAATATTTGGATCAGTGATGATAAATGAAGAAAAATATAATAAAATAATATTTCGATCAATGATGATAAATGAAAAAACAAAATAAAATAAAAATTTCTAAAAAGTTGATTGTTAATATCAAATATGACCTGGTACAATGTAAGCAAATAAATATAGCATGCAGAATACATCTATTAAACAGAAAAAAAAGATTCTTGTTCAACATTTGCAACAACAATTTTCAACTTGCAGGATCCTTCAACAATACAAAATTTCAATGCACATCAAGAGTTGTCTTTCTTTGATGACTGAAGCAATTCGTAAACAAATGGAGACCACTCAGTCAAAAAGCATATCAAAAATCCGCATATATATATCACAAAAGGACAGACAGAAAAATCATGCAGGATTTTTAGCAGACAATGGCAATTTATTGCAAATATGGATGTGAAACACAGTTTGATTCAATGATTTACTGTTAATTCCTATTATACATTTCAAATGATATGTGATTTTTTAAGATAAAAAAAATGATTGAATTGCAACTGGTATATATCACTGGTATGTAAATAATGTGTTTCACCCCCTACATCAAAAGCCATGTTTCAGAGAGATCACATGATGAATCAGATTGCCACGCTAGTTGGTCCACTACATGTAACACCCGGTTATTATAAAATACCTTGTAGTTCGATCTGAGCCGTCGTCTCGCTCTCCCCAGCCAGGTTCTGGGCTCGGCAAGTGTATGTTACTTCAGCATCGTTAAAGCCAGTGTCTTGAATTTCCAGTACAGCAGTTGTTCCGTCGTAACTCATGTGGTATTTGGGACTCTCCTGAATCACAGTTTGGTTGGCCAGCCACACAATGTCTGGGGTGGGTTTACCGATGACCTCACACTCCAGTCGGGCTGTATCGGCGACGGACACAGTCACATTGGTCAGTGGGTGCATGATCACGGGCTTGTCCAGTTGTACCATGACCATCGAGGAGCAGGAGGCCACTCCCTTGTCGTTGGTCAGACTCAGTGTGTATTCTCCTTCGTCCTCCATTTCTGCCTCAGCTATCTCCAAGGATACAATGTCATCCACAAAGTCAACCCTGCAAAACAATGTATTATAAAAAAGTTCTTTAGACTATCAAAGTAGGAAAAAAGTTTGAAGAATCCTTCACTTTCTCTGTACATTGGTTTTACCTATAGCGAGGGCCTGAGACTTCCTCTCCATCCTTCAACCAGGTGACCTTTGGTTTGGGATGACCCCTGACCTGACACTCAAGTACAATTGAAGCACTTGGTTCCACTTCAATGTCCTCAATTCTTGATATGATGGATGGGGCCTCACCTTTAAAGAAGATGGCAATTTTTTTTTAGTAAGTTTAACATGAAGCATTTCAGACCTGAATCTTGGTGAAAATTTTTGACATACTTTACATTCATTGATCCACTTACCAGATGGATTAACAAAGAGCTCCCCTTTGCTGGTGACGGTGCCTGCTTCATTGTTGGCCTTCACTACATACTCGGCATCGTCATCAATGACAACATCTTTGATGATGAGTGAGGCAAAGTTTCCTCGAACTTCTGTGATGAAATGGTCATCTGATTCTATCTCAACACCATCTTTGAACCTGTTTTCAAGAAAAAATGCATCACTTATAGATAAACATGTCAAGACTGGATTTCCATTTTATTTACCTGGAACTATTATTTCTTTTTGTAACTACATGTATATTTCATTAAAATTTGGCCCTCTTTAATGCAAAATGACTATTGTTTACAAGAATATAGATATAAAATATTGATGAGATTCTAACCAGGTAATTTCTGGGAATGGCGTGCCGCTGACTTGTACAATGAAAGTCACGGTGTCATCCTCTGTCACTTCTTGATCCGAGAGTTCCCGCAGGAAGGATGGCATCTCAAGGTCACCTTCCTTCAAGGTCAGGGAAGCCTCAACATCCTGAGAAACATGCATGCAAATTTAAAATATCCCTCAGCATAGTAAAAACAACATAACATTAATATACTGCAGAACAGAAACAAAAACAGGAGGACAAAGTTCAACCCCAAACCAGGACTTATTTTTGGCTAAGTATCATGCATAAATTAATTTTCCATAAGGGTTCACCACAAAAATATCAAACCACCCTCTATCTACAGTAAAAGTTTTCAAATATAGGGTAAGGGACATGCCATATAATCTGAAAACACCTGAAATTCAAGGATACACACGAGTACACACTTATATCGCCTGACATACATAGGGAGGTCATTGGTAGCCTGTGCTGAAGGTCGATATATACACAAAGGTTACGGCAAACAGTGATATAAGCTAAAGCTCCGTGAAGAGGTTTATATATATTTTACATTATAATATGTAGATATGTAGAATACTCACCATGCCCAATAGATTATTGACATTTAAGTACTGTTTGTGTGTGTTTGTTCCCACTGTGTCAATCCTCTAACCACCCTCACATTTTGCCTAAGCTACACATCTATGTTAATGGCCTACCTCTGTAGTTTTGCCTTTGCTGGGTTTTGTTAGTGTCTGCTCTGGGCTCAGCTGTTGTTCCTCCCCTGGATAGCCCTCATTTTCTGATGTCTCAAATGACTCCTCCTCTGGGATGTTCTCCAGTACATAATCTCTACCCATGAATTCATCCTGAGCATCTTCTTCTTCCACAATCTCTTCTTCTTCAAAGCTAGCTTCCTCAAAATCTTCCTCTTCATCCTGCACACCTCTGAACTGACCATGTTTTCGCTCAGCATGGAAGATGTCCTTGGGACTAATCTCAAATTCAGGTGCCAAAGCTTCCTGCTTATACAAGACAGGTTGTTCTGTGTCCTCAAACACCATTTCTCCTGGCTGTTCAGTAGGAGACATTAAAAGTTTGTCAAACGAAAGGTCTACCAGGTCCTTTTGTCCTGGTTTTTCTCTTTCCTCAACACCTTTCTTTGCAGGTAAGTCAGCCTCTGGCTGTTGTCTTTCCTCCAGGGAAACTTGTTGCACAAAATCTGGTTTAGTAAACTCCTCCTCATACTCCTCAATGATTTCACTCTGTGGTTGTTCATCCACAGACTTGTCCAGTGGAGAGAACTTCCTGCGGAGTTTCCTCTCATCATCCTCACTCTCTTCATCCCAGAGACTAACCTTGTCTACCATTGACATAGGCACCTGATCTTTCCCTTCCTCAATCAACCTTTCAAATGCAAAGTCTGGCTTGTCCTCTGAGGGTATGATGATTTCCTCCTCCAAGAGCTGTTCTTCTGGTCTATCTTTATCAGATTTTGAGATCTCCCTTTTTTGAGACTTTGGTGATTCTTTATCACTATCAGTTAATGGTACACCAGTAATATCTACTTCAACTTTTCCTTCATCCTCAGATTCACTTGACACACCTTTTTCATGAATCTCTGAACTTTTAGAAACAATATCTGGCATTGATGGTTTCACAAAACCATCTTCCACGTCCGATTCCTCTGAAGATGAGGATGATGTCTCTGATTTTGATCTAGGTGACACTTCATCTACCAATTTCTGTTGAGGAATTCTCTCTTTGTCTGATTTGTCTTCTTTACTTAGTAATTTCTGTTCTTCATCGGTGGCAAGGCGTTTTTCAGCTGAACTGTCGTCAGAACTAGTGAAATCATCTGGATAGGATTTCTCAGATCCTTCTTTTTCATCAGACGATGAGATTCCCAGTTGAAGAGGTGGGATATCTTCCTTACTGAGAACAGTGAACTCTTCCTCTGCACCTTTATCTGGCAGATCTTCAGCAGTGACAAAAGTGAATGTCTCCTCTGTGCCCTCAGGCACAGTGGAGCTTGGTATGGATGTGAAGTCATCTGATGTTCTATCAGGCCTGCTGGACAACAGGGTTGAGTCCGTGGTGAGTTCAGGGGCAGATGTTGAGGGCAAGGCTGGGACTTCCTCCTCCTCCTCTCCTGTGACGTGCCATGTGGAAGTTTCATCTTCCACAGTCTTGGTCCTCTCTGCTTCCTCATCAGAAGGAAGATAACCTATATCCTCACTTTCTGGGCCAGTTACAGTGACCTCCTCCTTAAACAAATGAGTGTCATATTGAGGGGATTGCAGGTCAATGGGTGTGCTCTCCAATCTCCAAGTATAGACCTTAGTGCCTACATCATAGTCCTTGCTTTGTGCATGCATATGTTGCTGTGAGGTGGTAAACAAACACTAATGAACAATTAAGGCTAAACATGCAGACAGCTGCAAACATAAACACAGAAGGAAAGCAACAGGGATTAGTTGATCCACATTAAACCCATCTACTACAGAAGAAGAAATAGTCTGTTGCTTTCCTTCAACACAAGTGGAATTCTTGGCAATGCAGGCAGATTGAACAAAAAATTATATAAAAGGATTGAATGAAACACATCCATGCCAAAATCATAAAGCTTAAACTCTTAGAAATTTCTCTTCAAACTGTGTTTGAATAAATAACTCCTCAGTCCAAAAATAAGCTCAATAGAAGAAATCTATTCATGCCTTTGTATAAAAATTTAGTAAAAAGTTTAAACTCCTTGCTACAAGTAGTTCAAATTAATAGCTGTTGTAAGTTTGCCATCACCTTATATTTGCAGCCTCTTTTAATGTTTACATCTAGATTATAACAATTCTGATTTTCATAATTTAAGATATGTTAATTTGAATGAATTAGAACAGCTACTTCAAATCTCAGTGCAATATGCTAGCTTTAATTTTGTTAAATTTGTCAACTACAGCCAAAGAAATATAAAGAGAAGCCTTTTGATATCTTAACATAACTATCAGATATAATGGTAATTCACTACATGTTCTGGCCTATTCCGTTTTGTTTAGTAAGTGTAAATTACACTAAGGTATTCTATGTTCTAAGTGCTGAATTCTAATCTGACTTTTGTTTCAATGAAAGAAACACTAATACATTTAAAATTAATTTTAAAAATTCTGGCATAAAAAACAATTTGTATTCTATAAATTCTTATATTGATTTAATACTGTAAATAACAGATTATGTATAGAGAAATATATATTTTAAAACTACTGTACATATACTTTGAAAAGAGAATAATAAGAACAGATATATACTTGTACGGGTAACAATGAACATACCTGTGTATCCTGTGGGTGGTCATCTCCAGGAAGATGGGCAGTGACCTCAGTGTCAGTGCTGATGTCACTGATGTCAAAGGTCGTGTCAGCTTCAAAGGTTGGCACTTCCTGTTGCTCCTTCGCCTCCTTTATGTGTTTTACCTCTTCTCGGGCCTGTGAAAATATGTCGAGCATGTAAGTTTAACTTGTAAAATCTGACCAAATAAAAGTGAGACAGAACTATAAACCTTCTCTATTCACCTTGAATCCCCTGAACATGGACTGTATTTTGACTGCAGCCTCCTGTTTGATAACTTCTTTGCTTTCAATTGTTTCCACTTGTTCTTCCAAAGCCTCCTCTTCCTCCTCAACAAGTTCTGAAATCAGAATGATCCATGTTAGAATTCAAAATATATGTACCAAGACAAAACAATTCTCTTATACAAAGAGACCTAGTCAGCATCTAATTATTAGTTAAGTCTTTACCAGTGATAGTCAACATTGCTGTGCATTCGGCCTGTCCAGCTTCGTTGGAGGCAGTGACTGTGTACACACCAGAGTCCTCGGGGAAAGCTTCGGTCAACAAAAGAGTGACCTCCCCTTCCTCGCCCTGCACCACTTTGTAGATCTCACTGTCTTCCTTGATGACCTCATTGTCATGGTGCCATGTGACCTCTGGAGTAGGTGTGCCTGTTACCTTGACGATAAACTTGACCTCTTCTCCCTCCTGAGCTTTGATGTCATCGATTCTGGTGACAAATTTAGGTGCTACCAGTTCCTTTTCTTGGACCTGTGACACCTGAGGTACCTCTTCTGCTGGTGTGTGGGGGACCTCAATGACAGTCTCCTCTTGGGTGATTTCTTCACTTGAGTCACTATGAAAAAAGATAGCAACACAATCTTAGTATACATAATATTTTTTATCCTTCAATTTAATCTGTCTTCTGGTTCCGAAGAAAGAGTACAGCTTTATGCATTTCTTACCGGTCAGTTTTCAAAACAGATCTGAAATCCAGTTGCTCATGCGGAAATTGTTGGTTGACCTTGGTTTCACTGTGGACATGCAAAAAGTCAATAACATGCATGAATGAATTGAAATGTTAGTTCAATGATGCGTGACATTTAATTTTATAGTACATTGTACTCACACTGTGTCTTGTTTTAGGACCTCTCTAAAATCTAGCTGTTCATAATGAAATTGTTGGTTCACCTTGGTCTCACTGAAAGACATGCAAAACACACAACATGCTGAAAATTCTGTTATCTCTGGGTCAATGAGGATTTGTGAGGGCTGGTTGTTAATCATTATGTAAGATACTAACTCCTTTAACATCTCTAACAAATCAATAAACAAAACAACAGCAGATGAGGAGCCTGCTATCTTGTAAATCATTGATATATATGAATTCTTAGACTAGTCTTTACTTCACTTACATCCATCACCTGACTTATAAACGAGTCACTGACTTACTCATTGTAAGTTTTAATCACTGACTTACACATGGCGAGTTTTAATTGCGTCCCTGAAGTCCAGCTGCTCATGAGCAAACTGTTGGTTCACTTTCGTTTGTCTGTCAGAATACACATACAAGCATGCCGTTAATGACTATACAATAGTCAGGTTAGTAGGCGATAAAGTTTTATAGGAAAAGGGTATATATAAATCTTAAATATGCAATATGTTAATTGTTATGTTTAAAAATATGAATTATATTCATATTCAAGCAAAAACATTTGAGAGTTCATGGTAGAGACAGATAATGTTTTACTTTAACATAAAATGATCTGTTTCGGTAAGCAGCAATTTTTCACCACATAAGCCCTTATCAGTGGGCAACATCAAAATGGAGCTAATGAAAAGAAGTTGATTCAATCTCTTAAATTACAATAATCTTTGAGCAAATTGAAACTAAGGCAAAATCAAAATGGGTGAAATTATTCTGTATAAAGTATGGAAAAGTGAGCCCCAAATGTTATCTCAAAAACTGCACTTACACATGCTCTGACTTGAGAGCATCCCTAAAGTCCAGCTGCTCTGAATGGAACTGTTCATTCACTTTGGTTTTCCTGTTAAGGAACACATGCAATGATTAAGAATTCAACAAGATCTTTCAAGACATTTTAAAACAAAATTTACAGAATAGATCTGTCCCTGCACCAGGTGTTCGATTGACTTACACTTTTGTTTTTAGTGCACTTCTGAAGTCCAGCTGTTCTGACTCAAAAGTCTCATTTGTTTTGGTTTTACTACATGTGACATGCAAAGAAAAACATCCAGGTGTTTATATGAAGAAAGCATGCCAAATACAAGTACAAGCAATAGTAACAAGGAAAAAGGGAAATTCTTGATAGAATATCATTTGGGAAATTTATGGTATATGCTGTATTCTGAATATCATATATTTTGATGTTAATAGGCATTGTTCATTTAATTGATGCTTTTTTATTGGTTGTATGAGAACCATTGTGTACTGCGGTTTCATTATTATTTAGGGGAATCAATTTTCATGGATGTAGAGAAAATTACAGTTTCAAAGATTATGTTAATTTGTGGCTAATGATCCAATCATTGCAACACGTTTTTAAAAATTGCACTTCAATGAACATCTAATTTCATTGGAGACAACTCAAAATTGAAATCCACAAAAATTGGTATTCAACAAAAATTGATGAAACCACAGTAATATTCCGCATAATTTATAGGTCATATCAACTCTGTGAGCTATTGCTCATTTAAGAAACTCAAACTCACACTTTGGATTTTAAGACAGCCCTGAAGTCAAGCTGCTCAGCATCGGGCATGGTGAATGGTTTAGCTGGAGTTTCTTCGGCTACCTCTGGTTTGGGGGCTTCCTTCATCTCCTCTGTGCCCTCAAGTTCCTCTGTATAATAAATTCCAAATTTTATTTTCTGATTCATTTGTATTGTTTTACATTAAATCAACTGAGTCTTATTTCTTAAACATTCTGATACTTTTGTAGGAATATGAACAACTGTAGATGAAAGAAAACCTCAGATTATTTTTGAGGACCACTGACCTTGAAGCACAGTGAGGACAGCTGAACAGGAAACCTCGCCTGCCTCGTTCACAGCCTTCACCGTGTACACACCGGCATCCTCAGGGAAAACCTCAGGCAGGTGAAGGATAACCTCACCCTGCTCACCAGCCATGATCTTGTATATGTCGTCATCTTTGATTGGCTCATTTTCATGGAACCACATGACCTCTGGGGTAGGTTCACCTTTGACCTTGACCGTAAATTTGGCCTCACCACCTTCCTCAGATGTGAGATCCTCAATGGTGACCACAAATTGTGGGGAAGTAACAGTCTGGATACAGAAATATGGAACATTGTAAAAGCCAGTTTTACATCAATTTGGTCAACCAAAACATTGAAACATTCTATTGCTTTGTTTTAATATATTAACATTGTGTTATTTCATTTCTCACCTTTTTCAGAACCTCTCTGAAGTCCACCTGTTCAGTTGTCACAATCTCTTCTGTGGTTTCCTCCTCAGTAACATCTTGTGAGAATTTCCTGTTGACACAGAATTTGACAAATCAACACCACTGAGTATCATGGTTCTGACTGGTTTGGAAAAGCATGCTTCAAACTGATCATGCAAGGAACAACTTCCATGCACAGAAAATAGCAGTAATGCACTAAACATTTTCTCCTTCAGATTTGTTGTACGATGTAATAATATTTCACATTTTTATTCTTAAAATGCTGTATACCACCTGCATTATCTTTTAATACATTTACAAATTTGTTTTTAAAATAATGTTCATTGTCACAATTATTTTGATTTTATTACAATGTACTGTCAAGTGAATATGTGAGCATAAATTTCTGGATTAAAACAGTGGAGCATTTTCCCATGACTTACTTGGACTTAGTTGAGGTTGTTTTTAACATAGTTCTAAAGTCCTTCTGTTCAGGCTGATACTTTATGCCAACCTTAGTCCTCCTGTTCACAACAGCAAGGAAAGAAGATCATGCACAAGTCAAAAGCAAGGATTGAGTTAATGACAGCTATCACAAGTTAGTCAGAAGTTCATATAGATCTTAAGCTTTCTTTTCATTGGACCATTCATAAAAAAATTAACAACAAAATTCATACATCTATTACATATCAACCAAAGAAAAAAAATCTGATTTTGGATTCATGCATGAAGAATCTCCAAAAGCTACAAAATCACACTCGTGTAAAATCAAAATAGCTGTTTTGATAATTTTTTTAACATACAAACATGATCATTTCTAGAATTAATCATCATAATGGCTGAAATGAAGTCAAATCCATCAGAATCCATTTTAAGATATATGGTAACTTAAAGTTAAACCTGAATAATAATTTTGTTAGACTGCTGACTATAGAGGGGTTCATACATCTTGCCCTTGGTACAAAGCTGGCATGGTTATTCATTACTTACACTTCGGTTGTCAAAGAGTCCCTGAAGTCAGTCTTCTGAGGTCCTTCTGGTTCTACAAAACACACAAAATTCAAACCATTGTATATCAAAAATGTCTTTAAAAAACATATGTGCTAACTTTTTTAAATTAGACAGACTTACTTTTGACGAGCAAGGAGACAGAAATACTGGCTTCTCCCTGGTCGTTCTGGGCTAGGACCTTGAATGTCCCAGCATCCTCGGGCTCGATGCTGTTCAGGGTCAGCGTTGTGTGGTAGATGTTGCCTTCTTGGTCTGTGGTGATTGTCACTCTATCTGACGGTGTCATTTCTTCGTTTTCCTTGGACCAGTGAATCTGGGGCTGGGGATTAGCCACCACAGTGGCTTCAAATGTTACAGTTTCACTGAGGGAGGCTGTCTGGAACTTGGGTTTCTGAGTGAAAGCTGGAGCAATGAACTCATCCTCCAGTACTTCATCTGAAGCTAAATAAAATTTCCAACAATTTAAAATCGATCAAAAACAAAAATATCAACCAAAATAGTTCTAGAGACCCCAAATAAAACAGAAAGGACATTTTATAATACTCGCCTGCCAAAAATATAAACCAAAATAGTTTTAAAGACCTCATAGAGAACAGACAGGACATTTCAATTCTCACCTGCCACAAAGAGCTCAGCTGTTGTTTCAGAAGTACCCAGTTCATTCTTTGCCACCACAGTATATCTCCCAGCATCCTCGGGGTACACATCCGGAATAAAGAGAGAGCACAAATTGTCCTCGTCGTAGAATATCTTGAACTCCTCAGAATTAACGATCATTTGATCGTCTCTGTACCATGTGACCGTCGGTTTGGGAACTCCATGGATCTGACACTCCAGACGCGCCTGTCCTCCGTCTGCCGCCTGGATGCTCTTCAGTGGAGCGACAACTTCTGGAGCACATTTCTCCTCCCTTTCTTCCACCACTGAAGAAACAAAAACACCAGGATAACAAATCTATTGCATAATCATCCAAATGGTTGAGCCTTTGAAAGATTTTGAAAGATCAATATGACAATTACCAAATTGGATAGGAGATTCCGGTTTTTCTTCCTCTGAAGTGACTTCCTTATCTTCCTCTGCAATTGCAATTATTTAAGAACTCAGATCAATTAAATCAAAGTTAACATGATAAAGTGTCAATGCATGTACAAAGATAGACAGATAGACGGGCAGAAAGACACTCACCGAATTTCTGCTCTTTCTCTGATAAAGTTTCTTTTAGTGTAAACTCAGTATCAATGTGTTCCACATGTTGATCTACAAAAGGTGTGAAGAATGAATTATAACAAGCTTCCAAACAAATATCTTGTACTGTTTGAACAAGCAAAACAGCATATGGTAAATCACAAAAAGGAAAGTTTTCTATCTAAAAAGTTGCAATCTACAGCTAAGAATAGGAATAGGTATGAACATATACATATATAGTATTTATCTAAAAACTTTCACTCTGAACCTAAATTTAAAACAATTCACAACCGGAGTTTTAGTACAGTAAAAAAAAGTGAACCTGAGAAAGAAAGTAAATAAAAAAGTTATTAAAATAAATTAAAAATGCACGAACAAACTCCCAACCCCAAAATATACCGCAGATTCGGTTTAAAGTAAGAATAAAGTGGGTTTTGGTTTTTTTTTTTTTTATCTTTTATACTGATCTATATTTTTGCTGAATTGCTAAGAAGATTGACTTCTTACAAGTGAAAATGAGTTTTTGTATTTGATTTATACGACATTGATTATTTTGCTAATTTCTTTTAAACTCTTCATTAGAGTTCCCACTTATCAAATTCAGTGCCCTACCAAGACAAAATCAATTAACTTAGAATATGATCAAAACATGAAACGCTTTTTTATATGAACAGCAGTGACACAATTTTAATGGATTTTACAAACACAAAACTTATTTAAGTTGCATTAAATTTTCTTTTTCTTATATACCAGAGCAAAAGATTTGATTGGTGATACATGTGTGCCCACCCTAGTCATTAACCTAACGGTATATATGTAGACCAAAGAAATCAAAACTATCTGAATCTTAAAAAATCCACAATAACTGAATTCCTGGTAGTAATATTTCTCTAAAACAAGAACACAATAGGTTCATTTAAAAAAAGAAACTTACTTTGTTACTTTAAAGTTTGATACTCATTTTCATTACAAATTTATAATAAAATAATAAATTTTAAGAATTTTTTATACCAGGAATACAATACACATGCCATTTCATGCAGAATCAAATATATCTAAAAGACAAAGTTCCAAAAACTCTTCAACATATCAGTATCAGTTTGTGATGAAAAACAGCAATACTGCCTGCTAGAGCTTGTTTTTTAATAGATTATATTAAATGTTCCTATAGATCAAACCATTCTCTGCAAAGAAAATGTAAAGCGCATCTATACCTGTCTTAAGAAAAATAAATAAAGTAGCCATGCTTCACTGCCTTCAGTGACATTCAATTATTGATATTTATAGACAACTTTTAGCATCGTCAAGCTGTCTATAGAAGCTGTAGCCACTGCAAGAGCAGCTTAATACCTTCTCTTCCCTTTTCATAGCTCAGCACTTGAGAACTTGACTTCGATTTGTCAAGAGGCATTTCTTTGTAAACCTCACCTTTAGTTTCTGACACAGGAGTAATATCTGATTCCTCAGATCCTAGTTTGTGTACCATAGACTCTAAATTCATGTCATCACTAGTAATTTTAATTTTAGAAATACTTGATTTTCTAACTGATTCAAATTCAAAAGGAGAACCAATTTCTTTTGAAGTTATTTGATTAACTTCCTCGGTAGTGATTTCAACACCCACTTCCTCTGCTCTCTTCTCAGAGGGAGCAAACTCGGCCACGACTTCCTCCTTCTCCTCCTCAGGCGCTTCTTCCACAACCAGTTCTGCGCTGACATCCTCGGAGGGTTTCTCCTCCGGGATTTCAACCACCATTATAGTTTCGGGTTGCTCTTTAGACACGATTTCAAGGGACACTTCCTCCTTGACCGTCTCCTCAGCAGCCACTGAGATCTGTTCGGCCACTTGTTCTTCGGCCGGAATTTCAACAGTGGGTTTCTCTTCCACTGCCTCCACAGTCTCAGCAGTGCTGATTTCTACACCCACGCTCTCTTTGGGTGCTTCGGCGGTTGTGACTTGTTCAGTGATTTCTGCCTCCGTGATTTCAGCAGCTTCCTCGGTAGTGATTTCAACACCCACTTCCTCTGCTCTCTTCTCAGAGGGAGCAAACTCGGCCACGACTTCCTCCTTCTCCTCCTCAGGCGCTTCTTCCACACCCAGTTCTGCGCTGACATCCTCGGAGGGTTTCTCCTCCGGGATTTCAACCACCATTTCAGTTTCGGGTTGCTCTTTAGACACGATTTCAAGGGACACTTCCTCCTTGACCGTCTCCTCAGCAGCCACTGAGATCTGTTCGGCCACTTGTTCTTCGGCCGGAATTTCAACAGTGGGTTTCTCTTCCACTGCCTCCACAGTCTCAGCAGTGCTGATTTCTACACCCACGCTCTCTTTGGGTGCTTCGGCGGTTGTGACTTGTTCAGTGATTTCTGCCTCCGTGATTTCAGCAGCTTCCTCGGTAGTGATTTCAACACCCACTTCCTCTGCTCTCTTCTCAGAGGGAGCAAACTCGGCCACGACTTCCTCCTTCTCCTCCTCAGGTGCTTCTTCCACACCCAGTTCTGCGCTGACATCCTCGGAGGGTTTCTCCTCCGGGATTTCAACCACCATTTCAGTTTCGGGTTGCTCTTTAGACACGATTTCAAGGGACACTTCCTCCTTGACCGTCTCCTCAGCAGCCACTGAGATCTGTTCGGCCACTTGTTCTTCGGCCGGAATTTCAACAGTGGGTTTCTCTTCCACTGCCTCCACAGTCTCAGCAGTGCTGATTTCTACACCCACGCTCTCTTTGGGTGCTTCGGCGGTTGTGACTTGTTCAGTGATTTCTGCCTCCGTGATTTCAGCAGCTTCCTCGGTAGTGATTTCAACACCCACTTCCTCTGCTCTCTTCTCAGAGGGAGCAAACTCGGCCACGACTTCCTCCTTCTCCTCCTCAGGTGCTTCTTCCACACCCAGTTCTGCGCTGACATCCTCGGAGGGTTTCTCCTCCGGGATTTCAACCACCATTTCAGTTTCGGGTTGCTCTTTAGACACGATTTCAAGGGACACTTCCTCCTTGACCGTCTCCTCAGCAGCCACTGAGATCTGTTCGGCCACTTGTTCTTCGGCCGGAATTTCAACAGTGGGTTTCTCTTCCACTGCCTCCACAGTCTCAGCAGTGCTGATTTCTACACCCACGCTCTCTTTGGGTGCTTCGGCGGTTGTGACTTGTTCAGTGATTTCTGCCTCCGTGATTTCAGCAGCTTCCTCGGTAGTGATTTCAACACCCACTTCCTCTGCTCTCTTCTCAGAGGGAGCAAACTCGGCCACGACTTCCTCCTTCTCCTCCTCAGGTGCTTCTTCCACACCCAGTTCTGCGCTGACATCCTCGGAGGGTTTCTCCTCCTGGATTTCAACCACCATTTCAGTTTCGGGTTGCTCTTTAGACACGATTTCAAGGGACACTTCCTCCTTGACCGTCTCCTCAGCAGCCACTGAGATCTGTTCGGCCACTTGTTCTTCGGCCGGAATTTCAACAGTGGGTTTCTCTTCCACTGCCTCCACAGTCTCAGCAGTGCTGATTTCTACACCCAGGCTCTCTTTGGGTGCTTCGGCGGTTGTGACTTGTTCAGTGATTTCTGCCTCCGTGATTTCAGCAGCTTCCTCGGTAGTGATTTCAACACCCACTTCCTCTGCTCTCTTCTCAGAGGGAGCAAACTCGGCCACGACTTCCTCCTTCTCCTCCTCAGGTGCTTCTTCCACACCCAGTTCTGCGCTGACATCCTCGGAGGGTTTCTCCTCCGGGATTTCAACCACCATTTCAGTTTCGGGTTGCTCTTTAGACACGATTTCAAGGGACACTTCCTCCTTGACCGTCTCCTCAGCAGCCACTGAGATCTGTTCGGCCACTTGTTCTTCGGCCGGAATTTCAACAGTGGGTTTCTCTTCCACTGCCTCCACAGTCTCAGCAGTGCTGATTTCTACACCCAGGCTCTCTTTGGGTGCTTCGGCGGTTGTGACTTGTTCAGTGATTTCTGCCTCCGTGATTTCAGCAGCTTCCTCGGTAGTGATTTCAACACCCACTTCCTCTGCTCTCTTCTCAGAGGGAGCAAACTCGGCCACGACTTCCTCCTTCTCCTCCTCAGGTGCTTCTTCCACACCCAGTTCTGCGCTGACATCCTCGGAGGGTTTCTCCTCCGGGATTTCAACCACCATTTCAGTTTCGGGTTGCTCTTTAGACACGATTTCAAGGGACACTTCCTCCTTGACCGTCTCCTCAGCAGCCACTGAGATCTGTTCGGCCACTTGTTCTTCGGCCGGAATTTCAACAGTGGGTTTCTCTTCCACTGCCTCCACAGTCTCAGCAGTGCTGATTTCTACACCCAGGCTCTCTTTGGGTGCTTCGGCGGTTGTGACTTGTTCAGTGATTTCTGCCTCCGTGATTTCAGCAGCTTCCTCGGTAGTGATTTCAACACCCACTTCCTCTGCTCTCTTCTCAGAGGGAGCAAACTCGGCCACGACTTCCTCCTTCTCCTCCTCAGGTGCTTCTTCCACACCCAGTTCTGCGCTGACATCCTCGGAGGGTTTCTCCTCCGGGATTTCAACCACCATTTCAGTTTCGGGTTGCTCTTTAGACACGATTTCAAGGGACACTTCCTCCTTGACCGTCTCCTCAGCAGCCACTGAGATCTGTTCGGCCACTTGTTCTTCGGCCGGAATTTCAACAGTGGGTTTCTCTTCCACTGCCTCCACAGTCTCAGCAGTGCTGATTTCTACACCCACGCTCTCTTTGGGTGCTTCGGCGGTTGTGACTTGTTCAGTGATTTCTGCCTCCGTGATTTCAGCAGCTTCCTCGGTAGTGATTTCAACACCCACTTCCTCTGCTCTCTTCTCAGAGGGAGCAAACTCGGCCACGACTTCCTCCTTCTCCTCCTCAGGTGCTTCTTCCACACCCAGTTCTGCGCTGACATCCTCGGAGGGTTTCTCCTCCGGGATTTCAACCACCATTTCAGTTTCGGGTTGCTCTTTAGACACGATTTCAAGGGACACTTCCTCCTTGACCGTCTCCTCAGCAGCCACTGAGATCTGTTCGGCCACTTGTTCTTCGGCGGGAATTTCAACAGTGGGTTTCTCTTCCACTGCCTCCACAGTCTCAGCAGTGCTGATTTCTACACCCACGCTCTCTTTGGGTGCTTTGGCGGTTGTGACTTGTTCAGTGATTTCTGCCTCCGTGATTTCAGCAGCTTCCTCGGTAGTGATTTCAACACCCACTTCCTCTGCTCTCTTCTCAGAGGGAGCAAACTCGGCCACGACTTCCTCCTTCTCCTCCTCAGGC
The DNA here is from genome assembly GCF_963853765.1 of Magallana gigas. Classification (NCBI taxonomy): domain Eukaryota; kingdom Metazoa; phylum Mollusca; class Bivalvia; order Ostreida; family Ostreidae; genus Magallana; species Magallana gigas. The sequence goes on along the minus strand of NC_088854.1, from coordinate 6,302,771 downwards.
GCTTCTTCCACAACCAGTTCTGCGCTGACATCCTCGGAGGGTTTCTCCTCCGGGATTTCAACCACCATTATAGTTTCGGGTTGCTCTTTAGACACGATTTCAAGGGACACTTCCTCCTTGACCGTCTCCTCAGCAGCCACTGAGATCTGTTCGGCCACTTGTTCTTCGGCCGGAATTTCAACAGTGGGTTTCTCTTCCACTGCCTCCACAGTCTCAGCAGTGCTGATTTCTACACCCACGCTCTCTTTGGGTGCTTCGGCGGTTGTGACTTGTTCAGTGATTTCTGCCTCCGTGATTTCAGCAGCTTCCTCGGTAGTGATTTCAACACCCACTTCCTCTGCTCTCTTCTCAGAGGGAGCAAACTCGGCCACGACTTCCTCCTTCTCCTCCTCAGGCGCTTCTTCCACACCCAGTTCTGCGCTGACATCCTCGGAGGGTTTCTCCTCCGGGATTTCAACCACCATTTCAGTTTCGGGTTGCTCTTTAGACACGATTTCAAGGGACACTTCCTCCTTGACCGTCTCCTCAGCAGCCACTGAGATCTGTTCGGCCACTTGTTCTTCGGCCGGAATTTCAACAGTGGGTTTCTCTTCCACTGCCTCCACAGTCTCAGCAGTGCTGATTTCTACACCCACGCTCTCTTTGGGTGCTTCGGCGGTTGTGACTTGTTCAGTGATTTCTGCCTCCGTGATTTCAGCAGCTTCCTCGGTAGTGATTTCAACACCCACTTCCTCTGCTCTCTTCTCAGAGGGAGCAAACTCGGCCACGACTTCCTCCTTCTCCTCCTCAGGTGCTTCTTCCACACCCAGTTCTGCGCTGACATCCTCGGAGGGTTTCTCCTCCGGGATTTCAACCACCATTTCAGTTTCGGGTTGCTCTTTAGACACGATTTCAAGGGACACTTCCTCCTTGACCGTCTCCTCAGCAGCCACTGAGATCTGTTCGGCCACTTGTTCTTCGGCCGGAATTTCAACAGTGGGTTTCTCTTCCACTGCCTCCACAGTCTCAGCAGTGCTGATTTCTACACCCACGCTCTCTTTGGGTGCTTCGGCGGTTGTGACTTGTTCAGTGATTTCTGCCTCCGTGATTTCAGCAGCTTCCTCGGTAGTGATTTCAACACCCACTTCCTCTGCTCTCTTCTCAGAGGGAGCAAACTCGGCCACGACTTCCTCCTTCTCCTCCTCAGGTGCTTCTTCCACACCCAGTTCTGCGCTGACATCCTCGGAGGGTTTCTCCTCCGGGATTTCAACCACCATTTCAGTTTCGGGTTGCTCTTTAGACACGATTTCAAGGGACACTTCCTCCTTGACCGTCTCCTCAGCAGCCACTGAGATCTGTTCGGCCACTTGTTCTTCGGCCGGAATTTCAACAGTGGGTTTCTCTTCCACTGCCTCCACAGTCTCAGCAGTGCTGATTTCTACACCCACGCTCTCTTTGGGTGCTTCGGCGGTTGTGACTTGTTCAGTGATTTCTGCCTCCGTGATTTCAGCAGCTTCCTCGGTAGTGATTTCAACACCCACTTCCTCTGCTCTCTTCTCAGAGGGAGCAAACTCGGCCACGACTTCCTCCTTCTCCTCCTCAGGTGCTTCTTCCACACCCAGTTCTGCGCTGACATCCTCGGAGGGTTTCTCCTCCGGGATTTCAACCACCATTTCAGTTTCGGGTTGCTCTTTAGACACGATTTCAAGGGACACTTCCTCCTTGACCGTCTCCTCAGCAGCCACTGAGATCTGTTCGGCCACTTGTTCTTCGGCCGGAATTTCAACAGTGGGTTTCTCTTCCACTGCCTCCACAGTCTCAGCAGTGCTGATTTCTACACCCACGCTCTCTTTGGGTGCTTTGGCGGTTGTGACTTGTTCAGTGATTTCTGCCTCCGTGATTTCAGCAGCTTCCTCGGTAGTGATTTCAACACCCACTTCCTCTGCTCTCTTCTCAGAGGGAGCAAACTCGGCCACGACTTCCTCCTTCTCCTCCTCAGGCGCTTCTTCCACAACCAGTTCTGCGCTGACATCCTCGGAGGGTTTCTCCTCCGGGATTTCAACCACCATTATAGTTTCGGGTTGCTCTTTAGACACGATTTCAAGGGACACTTCCTCCTTGACCGTCTCCTCAGCAGCCACTGAGATCTGTTCGGCCACTTGTTCTTCGGCCGGAATTTCAACAGTGGGTTTCTCTTCCACTGCCTCCACAGTCTCAGCAGTGCTGATTTCTACACCCACGCTCTCTTTGGGTGCTTCGGCGGTTGTGACTTGTTCAGTGATTTCTGCCTCCGTGATTTCAGCAGCTTCCTCGGTAGTGATTTCAACACCCACTTCCTCTGCTCTCTTCTCAGAGGGAGCAAACTCGGCCACGACTTCCTCCTTCTCCTCCTCAGGCGCTTCTTCCACACCCAGTTCTGCGCTGACATCCTCGGAGGGTTTCTCCTCCGGGATTTCAACCACCATTTCAGTTTCGGGTTGCTCTTTAGACACGATTTCAAGGGACACTTCCTCCTTGACCGTCTCCTCAGCAGCCACTGAGATCTGTTCGGCCACTTGTTCTTCGGCCGGAATTTCAACAGTGGGTTTCTCTTCCACTGCCTCCACAGTCTCAGCAGTGCTGATTTCTACACCCACGCTCTCTTTGGGTGCTTCGGCGGTTGTGACTTGTTCAGTGATTTCTGCCTCCGTGATTTCAGCAGCTTCCTCGGTAGTGATTTCAACACCCACTTCCTCTGCTCTCTTCTCAGAGGGAGCAAACTCGGCCACGACTTCCTCCTTCTCCTCCTCAGGTGCTTCTTCCACACCCAGTTCTGCGCTGACATCCTCGGAGGGTTTCTCCTCCGGGATTTCAACCACCATTTCAGTTTCGGGTTGCTCTTTAGACACGATTTCAAGGGACACTTCCTCCTTGACCGTCTCCTCAGCAGCCACTGAGATCTGTTCGGCCACTTGTTCTTCGGCCGGAATTTCAACAGTGGGTTTCTCTTCCACTGCCTCCACAGTCTCAGCAGTGCTGATTTCTACACCCACGCTCTCTTTGGGTGCTTCGGCGGTTGTGACTTGTTCAGTGATTTCTGCCTCCGTGATTTCAGCAGCTTCCTCGGTAGTGATTTCAACACCCACTTCCTCTGCTCTCTTCTCAGAGGGAGCAAACTCGGCCACGACTTCCTCCTTCTCCTCCTCAGGTGCTTCTTCCACACCCAGTTCTGCGCTGACATCCTCGGAGGGTTTCTCCTCCGGGATTTCAACCACCATTTCAGTTTCGGGTTGCTCTTTAGACACGATTTCAAGGGACACTTCCTCCTTGACCGTCTCCTCAGCAGCCACTGAGATCTGTTCGGCCACTTGTTCTTCGGCCGGAATTTCAACAGTGGGTTTCTCTTCCACTGCCTCCACAGTCTCAGCAGTGCTGATTTCTACACCCAGGCTCTCTTTGGGTGCTTCGGCGGTTGTGACTTGTTCAGTGATTTCTGCCTCCGTGATTTCAGCAGCTTCCTCGGTAGTGATTTCAACACCCACTTCCTCTGCTCTCTTCTCAGAGGGAGCAAACTCGGCCACGACTTCCTCCTTCTCCTCCTCAGGTGCTTCTTCCACACCCAGTTCTGCGCTGACATCCTCGGAGGGTTTCTCCTCCGGGATTTCAACCACCATTTCAGTTTCGGGTTGCTCTTTAGACACGATTTCAAGGGACACTTCCTCCTTGACCGTCTCCTCAGCAGCCACTGAGATCTGTTCGGCCACTTGTTCTTCGGCCGGAATTTCAACAGTGGGTTTCTCTTCCACTGCCTCCACAGTCTCAGCAGTGCTGATTTCTACACCCACGCTCTCTTTGGGTGCTTCGGCGGTTGTGACTTGTTCAGTGATTTCTGCCTCCGTGATTTCAGCAGCTTCCTCGGTAGTGATTTCAACACCCACTTCCTCTGCTCTCTTCTCAGAGGGAGCAAACTCGGCCACGACTTCCTCCTTCTCCTCCTCAGGTGCTTCTTCCACACCCAGTTCTGCGCTGACATCCTCGGAGGGTTTCTCCTCCGGGATTTCAACCACCATTTCAGTTTCGGGTTGCTCTTTAGACACGATTTCAAGGGACACTTCCTCCTTGACCGTCTCCTCAGCAGCCACTGAGATCTGTTCGGCCACTTGTTCTTCGGCGGGAATTTCAACAGTGGGTTTCTCTTCCACTGCCTCCACAGTCTCAGCAGTGCTGATTTCTACACCCACGCTCTCTTTGGGTGCTTTGGCGGTTGTGACTTGTTCAGTGATTTCTGCCTCCGTGATTTCAGCAGCTTCCTCGGTAGTGATTTCAACACCCACTTCCTCTGCTCTCTTCTCAGAGGGAGCAAACTCGGCCACGACTTCCTCCTTCTCCTCCTTAGGTGCTTCTTCCACACCCAGTTCTGTGCTGACATCCTCGGAGGGTTTCTCCTCCGGGATTTCAACCACCATTTCAGTTTCGGGTTGCTCTTTAGACACGATTTCAAGGGACACTTCCTCCTTGACCGTCTCCTCAGCAGCCACTGAGATCTGTTCGGCCACTTGTTCTTCGGCGGGAACTTCAACAGTGGGTTTCTCTTCCACTGCCTCCACAGTCTCAGCAGTGCTGATTTCTACACCCACGCTCTCTTTGGGTGCTTCGGCGGTTGTGACTTGTTCAGTGATTTCTGCCTCCGTGATTTCAGCAGCTTCCTCGGTAGTGATTTCAACACCCACTTCCTCTGCTCTCTTCTCAGAGGGAGCAAACTCGGCCACGACTTCCTCCTTCTCCTCCTCAGGTGCTTCTTCCACACCCAGTTCTGCGCTGACATCCTCGGAGGGTTTCTCCTCCGGGATTTCAACCACCATTTCAGTTTCGGGTTGCTCTTTAGACACGATTTCAAGGGACACTTCCTCCTTGACCGTCTCCTCAGCAGCCACTGAGATCTGTTCGGCCACTTGTTCTTCGGCCAGAATTTCAACAGTGGGTTTCTCTTCCACTGCCTCCACAGTCTCAGCAGTGCTGATTTCTACAGCCACGCTCTCTTTGGGTGCTTCGGCGGTTGTGACTTGTTCAGTGATTTCTGCCTCCGTGATTTCAGCAGCTTCCTCGGTAGTGATTTCAACACCCACTTCCTCTGCTCTCTTCTCAGAGGGAGCAAACTCGGCCACGACTTCCTCCTTCTCCTCCTCAGGTGCTTCTTCCACACCCAGTTCTGCGCTGACATCCTCGTAGGGTTTCTCCTCCGGGATTTCAACCACCATTTCAGTTTCGGGTTGCTCTTTAGACACGATTTCAAGGGACACTTCCTCCTTGACCGTCTCCTCAGCAGCCACTGAGATCTGTTCGGCCACTTGTTCTTCGGCCGGAATTTCAACAGTGGGTTTCTCTTCCACTGCCTCCACAGTCTCAGCAGTGCTGATTTCTACACCCACGCTCTCTTTGGGTGCTTCGGCGGTTGTGACTTGTTCAGTGATTTCTGCCTCCGTGATTTCAGCAGCTTCCTCGGTAGTGATTTCAACACCCACTTCCTCTGCTCTCTTCTCAGAGGGAGCAAACTCGGCAAAGACTTCCTCCTTCTCCTCCTCAGGTGCTTCTTCCACACCCAGTTCTGCGCTGACATCCTCGGAGGGTTTCTCCTCCGGGATTTCAACCACCATTTCAGTTTCGGGTTGCTCTTTAGACACGATTTCAAGGGACACTTCCTCCTTGACCGTCTCCTCAGCAGCCACTGAGATCTGTTCGGCCACTTGTTCTTCGGCCGGAATTTCAACAGTGGGTTTCTCTTCCACTGCCTCCACAGTCTCAGCAGTGCTGATTTCTACACCCACGCTCTCTTTGGGTGCTTCGGCGGTTGTGACTTGTTCAGTGATTTCTGCCTCCGTGATTTCAGCAGCTTCCTCGGTAGTGATTTCAACACCCACTTCCTCTGCTCTCTTCTCAGAGGGAGCAAACTCGGCCACGACTTCCTCCTTCTCCTCCTCAGGTGCTTCTTCCACACCCAGTTCTGCGCTGACATCCTCGGAGGGTTTCTCCTCCGGGATTTCAACCACCATTTCAGTTTCGGGTTGCTCTTTAGACACGATTTCAAGGGACACTTCCTCTTTGACCGTCTCCTCAGCAGCCACTGAGATCTGTTCGGCCACTTGTTCTTCGGCCGGAATTTCAACAGTGGGTTTCTCTTCCACTGCCTCCACAGTCTCAGCAGTGCTGATTTCTACACCCACGCTCTCTTTGGGTGCTTCGGCGGTTGTGACTTGTTCAGTGATTTCTGCCTCCGTGATTTCAGCAGCTTCCTCGGTAGTGATTTCAACACCCACTTCCTCTGCTCTCTTCTCAGAGGGAGCAAACTCGGCAAAGACTTCCTCCTTCTCCTCCTCAGGTGCTTCTTCCACACCCAGTTCTGCGCTGACATCCTCGGAGGGTTTCTCCTCCGGGATTTCAACCACCATTTCAGTTTCGGGTTGCTCTTTAGACACGATTTCAAGGGACACTTCCTCCTTGACCGTCTCCTCAGCAGCCACTGAGATCTGTTCGGCCACTTGTTCTTCGGCCGGAATTTCAACAGTGGGTTTCTCTTCCACTGCCTCCACAGTCTCAGCAGTGCTGACTTCTACACCCACGCTCTCTTTGGGTGCTTCGGCGGTTGTGACTTGTTCAGTGATTTCTGCCTCCGTGATTTCAGCAGCTTCCTCGGTAGTGATTTCAACACCCACTTCCTCTGCTCTCTTCTCAGAGGGAGCAAACTCGGCCACGACTTCCTCCTTCTCCTCCTCAGGTGCTTCTTCCACACCCAGTTCTGCGCTGACATCCTCGGAGGGTTTCTCCTCCGGGATTTCAACCACCATTTCAGTTTCGGGTTGCTCTTTAGACACGATTTCAAGGGACACTTCCTCCTTGACCGTCTCCTCAGCAGCCACTGAGATCTGTTCGGCCACTTGTTCTTCGGCCGGAATTTCAACAGTGGGTTTCTCTTCCACTGCCTCCACAGTCTCAGCAGTGCTGATTTCTACACCCACGCTCTCTTTGGGTGCTTCGGCGGTTGTGACTTGTTCAGTGATTTCTGCCTCCGTGATTTCAGCAGCTTCCTCGGTAGTGATTTCAACACCCACTTCCTCTGCTCTCTTCTCAGAGGGAGCAAACTCGGCCACGACTTCCTCCTTCTCCTCCTCAGGTGCTTCTTCCACACCCAGTTCTGCGCTGACATCCTCGGAGGGTTTCTCCTCCGGGATTTCAACCACCATTTCAGTTTCGGGTTGCTCTTTAGACACGATTTCAAGGGACACTTCCTCCTTGACCGTCTCCTCAGCAGCCACTGAGATCTGTTCGGCCACTTGTTCTTCGGCCGGAATTTCAACAGTGGGTTTCTCTTCCACTGCCTCCACAGTCTCAGCAGTGCTGATTTCTACACCCACGCTCTCTTTGGGTGCTTCGGCGGTTGTGACTTGTTCAGTGATTTCTGCCTCCGTGATTTCAGCAGCTTCCTCGGTAGTGATTTCAACACCCACTTCCTCTGCTCTCTTCTCAGAGGGAGCAAACTCGGCCACGACTTCCTCCTTCTCCTCCTCAGGTGCTTCTTCCACACCCAGTTCTGCGCTGACATCCTCGGAGGGTTTCTCCTCCGGGATTTCAACCACCATTTCAGTTTCGGGTTGCTCTTTAGACACGATTTCAAGGGACACTTCCTCCTTGACCGTCTCCTCAGCAGCCACTGAGATCTGTTCGGCCACTTGTTCTTCGGCCGGAATTTCAACAGTGGGTTTCTCTTCCACTGCCTCCACAGTCTCAGCAGTGCTGATTTCTACACCCACGCTCTCTTTGGGTGCTTCGGCGGTTGTGACTTGTTCAGTGATTTCTGCCTCCGTGATTTCAGCAGCTTCCTCGGTAGTGATTTCAACACCCACTTCCTCTGCTCTCTTCTCAGAGGGAGCAAACTCGGCCACGACTTCCTCCTTCTCCTCCTCAGGTGCTTCTTCCACACCCAGTTCTGCGCTGACATCCTCGGAGGGTTTCTCCTCCGGGATTTCAACCACCATTTCAGTTTCGGGTTGCTCTTTAGACACGATTTCAAGGGACACTTCCTCCTTGACCGTCTCCTCAGCAGCCACTGAGATCTGTTCGGCCACTTGTTCTTCGGCCGGAATTTCAACAGTGGGTTTCTCTTCCACTGCCTCCACAGTCTCAGCAGTGCTGATTTCTACACCCACGCTCTCTTTGGGTGCTTCGGCGGTTGTGACTTGTTCAGTGATTTCTGCCTCCGTGATTTCAGCAGCTTCCTCGGTAGTGATTTCAACACCCACTTCCTCTGCTCTCTTCTCAGAGGGAGCAAACTCGGCCACGACTTCCTCCTTCTCCTCCTCAGGTGCTTCTTCCACACCCAGTTCTGCGCTGACATCCTCGGAGGGTTTCTCCTCCGGGATTTCAACCACCATTTCAGTTTCGGGTTGCTCTTTAGACACGATTTCAAGGGACACTTCCTCCTTGACCGTCTCCTCAGCAGCCACTGAGATCTGTTCGGCCACTTGTTCTTCGGCCGGAATTTCAACAGTGGGTTTCTCTTCCACTGCCTCCACAGTCTCAGCAGTGCTGACTTCTACACCCACGCTCTCTTTGGGTGCTTCGGCGGTTGTGACTTGTTCAGTGATTTCTGCCTCCGTGATTTCAGCAGCTTCCTCGGTAGTGATTTCAACACCCACTTCCTCTGCTCTCTTCTCAGAGGGAGCAAACTCGGCCACGACTTCCTCCTTCTCCTCCTCAGGTGCTTCTTCCACACCCAGTTCTGCGCTGACATCCTCGGAGGGTTTCTCCTCCGGGATTTCAACCACCATTTCAGTTTCGGGTTGCTCTTTAGACACGATTTCAAGGGACACTTCCTCCTTGACCGTCTCCTCAGCAGCCACTGAGATCTGTTCGGCCACTTGTTCTTCGGCCGGAATTTCAACAGTGGGTTTCTCTTCCACTGCCTCCACAGTCTCAGCAGTGCTGATTTCTACACCCACGCTCTCTTTGGGTGCTTCGGCGGTTGTGACTTGTTCAGTGATTTCTGCCTCCGTGATTTCAGCAGCTTCCTCGGTAGTGATTTCAACACCCACTTCCTCTGCTCTCTTCTCAGAGGGAGCAAACTCGGCCACGACTTCCTCCTTCTCCTCCTCAGGTGCTTCTTCCACACCCAGTTCTGCGCTGACATCCTCGGAGGGTTTCTCCTCCGGGATTTCAACCACCATTTCAGTTTCGGGTTGCTCTTTAGACACGATTTCAAGGGACACTTCCTCCTTGACCGTCTCCTCAGCAGCCACTGAGATCTGTTCGGCCACTTGTTCTTCGGCCGGAATTTCAACAGTGGGTTTCTCTTCCACTGCCTCCACAGTCTCAGCAGTGCTGATTTCTACACCCACGCTCTCTTTGGGTGCTTCGGCGGTTGTGACTTGTTCAGTGATTTCTGCCTCCGTGATTTCAGCAGCTTCCTCGGTAGTGATTTCAACACCCACTTCCTCTGCTCTCTTCTCAGAGGGAGCAAACTCGGCCACGACTTCCTCCTTCTCCTCCTCAGGTGCTTCTTCCACACCCAGTTCTGCGCTGACATCCTCGGAGGGTTTCTCCTCCGGGATTTCAACCACCATTTCAGTTTCGGGTTGCTCTTTAGACACGATTTCAAGGGACACTTCCTCCTTGACCGTCTCCTCAGCAGCCACTGAGATCTGTTCGGCCACTTGTTCTTCGGCCGGAATTTCAACAGTGGGTTTCTCTTCCACTGCCTCCACAGTCTCAGCAGTGCTGATTTCTACACCCACGCTCTCTTTGGGTGCTTCGGCGGTTGTGACTTGTTCAGTGATTTCTGCCTCCGTGATTTCAGCAGCTTCCTCGGTAGTGATTTCAACACCCACTTCCTCTGCTCTCTTCTCAGAGGGAGCAAACTCGGCCACGACTTCCTCCTTCTCCTCCTCAGGTGCTTCTTCCACACCCAGTTCTGCGCTGACATCCTCGGAGGGTTTCTCCTCCGGGATTTCAACCACCATTATAGTTTCGGGTTGCTCTTTAGACACGATTTCAAGGGACACTTCCTCCTTGACCGTCTCCTCAGCAGCCACTGAGATCTGTTCGGCCACTTGTTCTTCGGCCGGAATTTCAACAGTGGGTTTCTCTTCCACTGCCTCCACAGTCTCAGCAGTGCTGATTTCTACACCCACGCTCTCTTTGGGTGCTTCGGCGGTTGTGACTTGTTCAGTGATTTCTGCCTCCGTGATTTCAGCAGCTTCCTCGGTAGTGATTTCAACACCCACTTCCTCTGCTCTCTTCTCAGAGGGAGCAAACTCGGCCACGACTTCCTCCTTCTCCTCCTTAGGTGCTTCTTCCACACCCAGTTCTGCGCTGACATCCTCGGAGGGTTTCTCCTCCGGGATTTCAACCACCATTTCAGTTTCGGGTTGCTCTTTAGACACGATTTCAAGGGACACTTCCTCCTTGACCGTCTCCTCAGCAGCCACTGAGATCTGTTCGGCCACTTGTTCTTCGGCCGGAATTTCAACAGTGGGTTTCTCTTCCACTGCCTCCACAGTCTCAGCAGTGCTGATTTCTACACCCACGCTCTCTTTGGGTGCTTCGGCGGTTGTGACTTGTTCAGTGATTTCTGCCTCCGTGATTTCAGCAGCTTCCTCGGTAGTGATTTCAACACCCACTTCCTCTGCTCTCTTCTCAGAGGGAGCAAACTCGGCCACGACTTCCTCCTTCTCCTCCTCAGGTGCTTCTTCCACACCCAGTTCTGCGCTGACATCCTTTGAGGGTTTCTCCTCCGGGATTTCAACCACCATTTCAGTTTCGGGTTGCTCTTTAGACACGATTTCAAGGGACACTTCCTCCTTGACCGTCTCCTCAGCAGCCACTGAGATCTGTTCGGCCACTTGTTCTTCGGCCGGAATTTCAACAGTGGGTTTCTCTTCCACTGCCTCCACAGTCTCAGCAGTGCTGATTTCTACACCCACGCTCTCTTTGGGTGCTTCGGCGGTTGTGACTTGTTCAGTGATTTCTGCCTCCGTGATTTCAGCAGCTTCCTCGGAAGTGATTTCAACACCCACTTCCTCTGCTCTCTTCTCAGAGGGAGCAAACTCGGCCACGACTTCCTCCTTCTCCTCCTCAGGTGCTTCTTCCACACCCAGTTCTGCGCTGACATCCTTTGAGGGTTTCTCCTCCGGGATTTCAACCACCATTTCAGTTTCGGGTTGCTCTTTAGACACGATTTCAAGGGACACTTCCTCCTTGACCGTCTCCTCAGCAGCCACTGAGATCTGTTCGGCCACTTGTTCTTCGGCCGGAATTTCAACAGTGGGTTTCTCTTCCACTGCCTCCACAGTCTCAGCAGTGCTGATTTCTACACCCACGCTCTCTTTGGGTGCTTCGGCGGTTGTGACTTGTTCAGTGATTTCTGCCTCCGTGATTTCAGCAGCTTCCTCGGTAGTGATTTCAACACCCACTTCCTCTGCTCTCTTCTCAGAGGGAGCAAACTCGGCCACGACTTCCTCCTTCTCCTCCTCAGGTGCTTCTTCCACACCCAGTTCTGCGCTGACATCCTCGGAGGGTTTCTCCTCCGGGATTTCAACCACCATTTCAGTTTCGGGTTGCTCTTTAGACACGATTTCAAGGGACACTTCCTCCTTGACCGTCTCCTCAGCAGCCACTGAGATCTGTTCGGCCACTTGTTCTTCGGCCGGAATTTCAACAGTGGGTTTCTCTTCCACTGCCTCCACAGTCTCAGCAGTGCTGATTTCTACAGCCACGCTCTCTTTGGGTGCTTCGGCGGTTGTGACTTGTTCAGTGATTTCTGCCTCCGTGATTTCAGCAGCTTCCTCGGTAGTGATTTCAACACCCACTTCCTCTGCTCTCTTCTCAGAGGGAGCAAACTCGGCCACGACTTCCTCCTTCTCCTCCTCAGGTGCTTCTTCCACACCCAGTTCTGCGCTGACATCCTCGGAGGGTTTCTCCTCCGGGATTTCAACCACCATTTCAGTTTCGGGTTGCTCTTTAGACACGATTTCAAGGGACACTTCCTCCTTGACCGTCTCCTCAGCAGCCACTGAGATCTGTTCGGCCACTTGTTCTTCGGCCGGAATTTCAACAGTGGGTTTCTCTTCCACTGCCTCCACAGTCTCAGCAGTGCTGATTTCTACACCCACGCTCTCTTTGGGTGCTTCCGCGGTTGTGACTTGTTCAGTGATTTCTGCCTCCGTGATTTCAGCAGCTTCCTCGGTAGTGATTTCAACACCCACTTCCTCTGCTCTCTTCTCAGAGGGAGCAAACTCGGCCACGACTTCCTCCTTCTCCTCCTCAGGTGCTTCTTCCACACCCAGTTCTGCGCTGACATCCTCGGAGGGTTTCTCCTCCGGGATTTCAACCACCATTTCAGTTTCGGGTTGCTCTTTAGACACGATTTCAAGGGACACTTCCTCCTTGACCGTCTCCTCAGCAGCCACTGAGATCTGTTCGGCCACTTGTTGTTCGGCCGGAATTTCAACAGTGGGTTTCTCTTCCACTGCCTCCACAGTCTCAGCAGTGCTGATTTCTACACCCACGCTCTCTTTGGGTGCTTCGGCGGTTGTGACTTGTTCAGTGATTTCTGCCTCCGTGATTTCAGCAGCTTCCTCGGTAGTGATTTCAACACCCACTTCCTCTGCTCTCTTCTCAGAGGGAGCAAACTCGGCCACGACTTCCTCCTTCTCCTCCTCAGGTGCTTCTTCCACACCCAGTTCTGCGCTGACATCCTCGGAGGGTTTCTCCTCCGGGATTTCAACCACCATTTCAGTTTCGGGTTGCTCTTTAGACACGATTTCAAGGGACACTTCCTCCTTGACCGTCTCCTCAGCAGCCACTGAGATCTGTTCGGCCACTTGTTCTTCGGCTGGAATTTCAACAATGGGTTTCTCTTCCACTGCCTCCACAGTCTCAGCAGTGCTGACTTCTACACCCACGCTCTCTTTGGGTGCTTCGGAGGTTGTGACTTGTTCAGTGATTTCTGCCTCCGTGATTTCAGCAGCTTCCTCGGTAGTGATTTCAACACCCACTTCCTCTGCTCTCTTCTCAGAGGGAGCAAACTCGGCCACGACTTCCTCCTTCTCCTCCTCAGGTGCTTCTTCCACACCCAGTTCTGCGCTGACATCCTCGGAGGGTTTCTCCTCCGGGATTTCAACCACCATTTCAGTTTCGGGTTGCTCTTTAGACACGATTTCAAGGGACACTTCCTCCTTGACCGTCTCCTCAGCAGCCACTGAGATCTGTTCGGCCACTTGTTCTTCGGCCGGAATTTCAACAGTGGGTTTCTCTTCCACTGCCTCCACAGTCTCAGCAGTGCTGATTTCTACACCCACGCTCTCTTTGGGTGCTTCGGCGGTTGTGACTTGTTCAGTGATTTCTGCCTCCGTGATTTCAGCAGCTTCCTCGGTAGTGATTTCAACACCCACTTCCTCTGCTCTCTTCTCAGAGGGAGCAAACTCGGCCACGACTTCCTCCTTCTCCTCCTCAGGTGCTTCTTCCACACCCAGTTCTGCGCTGACATCCTTTGAGGGTTTCTCCTCCGGGATTTCAACCACCATTTCAGTTTCGGGTTGCTCTTTAGACACGATTTCAAGGGACACATCCTCCTTGACCGTCTCCTCAGCAGCCACTGAGATCTGTTCGGCCACTTGTTGTTCGGCCGGAATTTCAACAGTGGGTTTCTCTTCCACTGCCTCCACAGTCTCAGCAGTGCTGATTTCTACACCCACGCTCTCTTTGGGTGCTTCGGCGGTTGTGACTTGTTCAGTGATTTCTGCCTCCGTGATTTCAGCAGCTTCCTCGGTAGTGATTTCAACACCCACTTCCTCTGCTCTCTTCTCAGAGGGAGGAAACTCGGCCACGACTTCCTCCTTCTCCTCCTCAGGTGCTTCTTCCACACCCAGTTCTGCGCTGACATCCTCGGAGGGTTTCTCCTCCGGGATTTCAACCACCATTTCAGTTTCGGGTTGCTCTTTAGACACGATTTCAAGGGACACTTCCTCCTTGACCGTCTCCTCAGCAGCCACTGAGATCTGTTCGGCCACTTGTTCTTCGGCGGGAATTTCAACAGTGGGTTTCTCTTCCACTGCCTCCACAGTCTCAGCAGTGCTGATTTCTACACCCACGCTCTCTTTGGGTGCTTTGGCGGTTGTGACTTGTTCAGTGATTTCTGCCTCCGTGATTTCAGCAGCTTCCTCGGTAGTGATTTCAACACCCACTTCCTCTGCTCTCTTCTCAGAGGGAGCAAACTCGGCCACGACTTCCTCCTTCTCCTCCTCAGGTGCTTCTTCCACACCCAGTTCTGCGCTGACATCCTCGGAGGGTTTCTCCTCCGGGATTTCAACCACCATTTCAGTTTCGGGTTGCTCTTTAGACACGATTTCAAGGGACACTTCCTCCTTGACCGTCTCCTCAGCAGCCACTGAGATCTGTTCGGCCACTTGTTCTTCGGCTGGAATTTCAACAGTGGGTTTCTCTTCCACTGCCTCCACAGTCTCAGCAGTGCTGACTTCTACACCCACGCTCTCTTTGGGTGCTTCGGAGGTTGTGACTTGTTCAGTGATTTCTGCCTCCGTGATTTCAGCAGCTTCCTCGGTAGTGATTTCAACACCCACTTCCTCTGCTCTCTTCTCAGAGGGAGCAAACTCGGCCACGACTTCCTCCTTCTCCTCCTCAGGTGCTTCTTCCACACCCAGTTCTGCGCTGACATCCTCGGAGGGTTTCTCCTCCGGGATTTCAACCACCATTTCAGTTTCGGGTTGCTCTTTAGACACGATTTCAAGGGACACTTCCTCCTTGACCGTCTCCTCAGCAGCCACTGAGATCTGTTCGGCCACTTGTTCTTCGGCCGGAATTTCAACAGTGGGTTTCTCTTCCACTGCCTCCACAGTCTCAGCAGTGCTGATTTCTACACCCACGCTCTCTTTGGGTGCTTCCGCGGTTGTGACTTGTTCAGTGATTTCTGCCTCCGTGATTTCAGCAGCTTCCTCGGTAGTGATTTCAACACCCACTTCCTCTGCTCTCTTCTCAGAGGGAGCAAACTCGGCCACGACTTCCTCCTTCTCCTCCTCAGGTGCTTCTTCCACACCCAGTTCTGCGCTGACATCCTCGGAGGGTTTCTCCTCCGGGATTTCAACCACCATTTCAGTTTCGGGTTGCTCTTTAGACACGATTTCAAGGGACACTTCCTCCTTGACCGTCTCCTCAGCAGCCACTGAGATCTGTTCAGCCACTTGTTCTTCGGCCGGAATTTCAACAGTGGGTTTCTCTTCCACTGCCTCCACAGTCTCAGCAGTGCTGACTTCTACACCCACGCTCTCTTTGGGTGCTTCGGCGGTTGTGACTTGTTCAGTGATTTCTGCCTCCGTGATTTCAGCAGATTCCTCGGTAGTGATTTCAACATCAACTTCCTGTGCTCTCTTCTCACAGGGAGCAAACTCGGCCACGACTTCCTCCTTCTCCTCCTCAGGTGCTTCTTCCACACCCAGTTCTGCGCTGACATCCTCGGAGGGTTTCTCCTCTGGGATTTCAACCACCATTTCAGTTTCGGGTTGCTCTTTAGACACGATTTCAAGGGACACTTCCTCCTTGACCGTCTCCTCAGCAGCCACTGAGATCTGTTCGGCCACTTGTTCTTCGGCCGGAATTTCAACAGTGGGTTTCTCTTCCACTGCCTCCACAGTCTCAGCAGTGCTGACTTCTACACCCACGCTCTCTTTGGGTGCTTCGGCGGTTGTGACTTGTTCAGTGATTTCTGCCTCCGTGATTTCAGCAGCTTCCTCGGTAGTGATTTCAACACCCACTTCCTCTGCTCTCTTCTCAGAGGGAGCAAACTCGGCCACGACTTCCTCCTTCTCCTCCTCAGGTGCTTCTTCCACACCCAGTTCTGCGCTGACATCCTCGGAGGGTTTCTCCTCCGGGATTTCAACCACCATTTCAGTTTCGGGTTGCTCTTTAGACACGATTTCAAGGGACACATCCTCCTTGACCGTCTCCTCAGCAGCCACTGAGATCTGTTCGGCCACTTGTTCTTCGGCTGGAATTTCAACAATGGGTTTCTCTTCCACTGCCTCCACAGTCTCAGCAGTGCTGACTTCTACACCCAAGCTCTCTTTGGGTGCTTCGGCGGTTGTGACTTGTTTAGTGATTTCTGCCTCCGTGATTTCAGCAGATTCCTCGGTAGTGATTTCAACATCAACTTCCTGTGCTCTCTTCTCACAGGGAGCAAACTCGGCCACGACTTCCTCCTTCTCCTCCTCAGGTGCTTCTTCCACACCCAGTTCTGCGCTGACATCCTCGGAGGGTTTCTCCTCCGGGATTTCAACCACCATTTCAGTTTCGGGTTGCTCTTTAGACACGATTTCAAGGGACACTTCCTCCTTGACCGTCTCCTCAGCAGCCACTGAGATCTGTTCGGCCACTTGTTCTTCGGCTGGAATTTCAACAATGGGTTTCTCTTCCACTGCCTCCACAGTCTCAGCAGTGCTGATTTCTACACCCAAGCTCTCTTTGGGTGCTTCCGCGGTTGTGACTTGTTCAGTTATTTCTGACTCCGTGATTTCAGCAGCTTCCCCGGGAGTCATTTCAACACCCACTTCCTCTTGCTCTTTAGACACGGTATCAAGGGTTGAGGTTTGGATGTTTCTTACCTTAGATTTCTTAAGTTGTCTTTTGTCTTCTATGACGATTTCTTCAGATATTGCAGAGTCTGATAAATTTTTCTCTTCATTATCACATAATATTGGAGTGTCTTCTTCAGACAGTTGAATTTTTTCCTTGTAAGTGACTAGTACCTCTTGAGGAAGAGTTTCCTCAGAGTGGAGAGATAAAGTTTTCCTAACCTCTTCTTTTATAAAATCATCAAGTATATTATCAACCTCACTTAACTGAATATTAGAAAAATCTGAGCTAGTTTGAGATAGAGTGTCAGAAACCTTTGGTGAGATTTGGGGGGAAATGCCTACTGATTCAAAAGGTTTAACTTTCTCTTTATCAGCATCTAAATAAAGGATTGCCAATAAAAAAGAATGAAATCTTCTCCAATGAAGATTTTCAACTGTGTAAAGTGTCTTTACTTGAATTACCTGGGTAAATTTCATATTGATTTCATATCAGTAAAGTTAGGTTTTTTAATATTTTTGTTTAAACTTTTTGAAGAATAGTTCATAAAGACAAAAGAGTCATTTATAATCAGCATTTGAATCCTGTCTGGAACATTTTATGTCCATGCTTTCTTTCCATCATATTTTCTACTTTATAAGGTGTGTTTTTTTGGTTTAAACAGTGTAAAGTTCTATGATACATTGATACACTTTGTATGCAATATCATCGTAAGTATTATAAACCTACCTTGAACTTCCTGTTGCAGTGTTATGTTGAAGTCAGAGGTAATGTCCTGTGGTTTGATTTCAGCCTCTTCTAATAAAACAAAAAGGAAAAAATACATCCAACAATTAGTAAATGCTGTTTAAACACATAAGCTAACTCTTAAAGTTGCAGGAGTCTCTAACTATGCATTTGATTTTTTAAAGTCAAAACAGCAAATCAAGTTAAATGTCATATGAAAAAGGAATTCTTGGTTAGATGGGATTAATATCTCTTCTTGATCATTCATTTCCCTATCTTATTACATGGTATAATGGATATGAATCATTTCCTCTCTTGAAAAGGGCCTTGCTTTTCAATTTAATGATGTAAAAAGCCCTTCTTCAAAGGATGTTTCAAGTCAAGTTTGGTTAACATTGAAAAAAAATTGAAAATTAAAATTAAAATTAAAATTGAATTGGTTTGGGTGAAGTAATAAATGCAAAAAGTTACAGATTACAAGAAAGATTGACAGACAAACATATTACAGGTGATCAGGAAAACTCCCTTGAACCTCAACCTATATATATCTATACTACTACATTAAAATAATAGACTCGAGTTTTTGGTCTTAATACCGATAAATCGGAAGAATACTGTCGTTTGTTTTATATATTTTCAACATTATTGGTACTTGAAGATTACCAATTTGTTTTTATTTTTTCTCAGTTAAGCTTCGCTAATTATTAATCAACAAAAATTCCTCAAAAAATCCCGGAAATCATCTGGATTTTTTGGATTTTACAATCTTGCGCTTGCGCAATACATTTACGCTAACGGGAACTTTAGTTTATGTTTACACAATATCATATTTGCATGAATAAACTCAGAAATGATAATACAAATACGGGTAAATTTTTATTGAAAATTTGCTATATATTCTGTTCATAATTATATATTAACGACTTCTTATGAGAGAAAGTATAAAATACTGTATACATAGTTAGTTGTTATTTTCGCCCTTCTACACTTCCAAACAGTTACGTCCCGTCTTAAATTCGCCCAGACACGCATGTGTACTAAAGGATAAATTGGATCATTGAAATTCGCCCAGTTTTAAATTCGCCCGCTGATAACGAGGACAAAATGGGCAAAAATAAAACAGGGCGAATATTTCCCTGTATACAGTAACAAATATACATTTCCACTAAGTACTTACTTTTGTCTTTGCGATGACAAAGAATATTTGATAACTTGCAAAAAAATTCACATTATATTTCTTAGGAGAGTGCACATAGAATATGTTTTATCGTAACTATGAACAATGTCCTACGGACCCAGTTTTACGATAGAATGCGTTCCATGTATTGTCTCTGTAGCAAAGAAAGTACGTGTACGTTGGTGAAAAAGTGTTGAATGTTATATGGATTCATTCATTTTCTCCAAAATCGTTCCGGAGCGATTCTGCAATTTTCTGCTACATTACGGGTATATGGGAGGCAATCCAACTGTGGTGAGGGCCTTTCCCGAGACACAGATTATTCAGACTAAGGAAAGTGTTGTAAAATTAATAGCATTATTGTATGCTTATAGCATTGTTATGTAAATGTCAATAATACGGTGTGTCGATGTACCCATTTTGTAAATGTCCGATATGCAATGTCAACCCGTGCACGCACGGGTCAAAGTCTAGTATATATATATACTGATTGCACAGACATGCTTTATTTTCACAAATTCAGCAATCTGGCATGTAGAATTTGACTACTGGTTATAATGTAAAAGAACAACACTGGACAAGATATTACATATGGTGGAAATGGTCAGGGATGTGGGTAGCTCTGTACCTGTCATAACCAATTCAGCCATGGTTGCTGCAGACCCCTCAGGGTTGGTGGCTTGACAAACGTATTCCCCTTCATCCTCTTTAACAGTTTTGTCAATAGTCAGTGTGCAAGTCCCATCCGGTGAGCATTCCGTCTACATAATGAATTCAATTAAATCATGATTAATGGTCTCATTAAACCAGTACAACATGTTATAAGACGATAAAAACTCATGATAGAAGTCATTATTAAGAAAATATTCATTAACAATGCACAAAGCTAAATTATTATAACTGGCATGATGTGGAAATAGAGCAAGATTTTACATTAAAATCAAAGGCCGGAACGGCCACAAAGGCGTCGAGCTGACATTTTTTTCTTTTATATAGAATGATACCAATAATTTGAATTTCTGTATTAATAGTCATATCAAATGATATTAGACTTAGAATAGAAAGTATATGAATTATGTTTACTGCTGCTTTAAAAACAAAAATCAGTATATTTTCTTATAAAATAGGTAGTGGTGCTTTTTTAATACAATAACTCATCATAATTGCAAAAATCGAAGAAATTCCAAAGTTCAAAAATAATTTGTTTCTTTCTGCTTCAAACAGTCTTTGAACAACTTTTACAGGTTCATAATTTGAATACATTAACAGTGTGTCCCTAATTATAATAATAAAACCTACATTATTTATTTCAATTCCCGTTTGAAACAAGATTTCCTATGGTATGGTTGTTTACAAACAAATCCACAACACGTGCTATCTAAAATGCTCGACCAAACTAACTGCATTATCGAGTTTATTTTTTGCAACGAAATTACTAGATACGTTTATCGCTTACATTTATTTTGGAGACCGTGCCCGATAACAAATAAATTTACATCTAAAATGTTATTTCTATCGGGCACGGTCTCCATTTGAAATGTAAGCGATAAACTAAAATAATATCTAGTTAATCTTTACACTTAGGCCTGATTGTATTCATCCGCCATTTCTTGATTAAGCAAATTTATTCTTATGCAATGAGTTATCAATCACCAGGGAGGCAAAGTTGGGTTTTTTGTACACAATTTAGTTGAATAAATGGAATAAAAAATTTTGTAATACGTTTAATACTTTTAGGAACTTATTTCTTATGCGCATTTAAAAGGCGGTGCAGCGCGTGAATTTTTGGACGATTGCCAATCCAGACGATCGCTAGAAGGCTGCCGAGCATTAGCTCGACGCCTTAAACAAGAGGCCCAGGGGCCACATCGCTCACCTGAGCAACATTTGCCTTAATTCTGATCAAATTAGCATTACAGTATCAAAATATCTTGACAACGAAGTACAGTAGATCTTGCTAAAAAAAAAAATTGAAAATCTGCCAATTTTTATCCACCTCTTTCTTTTGGTAAATACCAAGCCCCTTTTGTTGTTGTACCTGTAAGATGATTTTTCTCTTTTCCTATATACCCCCCCCCCCACATTTTGTTGCCCCACTTTTCTTTAGGGTATCATGGTTTCATCAAACTTATATCTGCATAACCTGTGCTTTCACACTAAGTACTGAGTTTTGGACCGAAAAACTTTCCCAGAATATTTTTAAAGATTTTCTCTATACATGTATATGTAAAAATTCAAACCGCCATCACGGCCCCGCCCTACCACTAGGGACTGTGATTTTGAATTTACACTACCTGAGGATGCCTCTACACAAGTTAAACTTTTCTGGCCAAAAGGTCTTTAAAAAGAAGATTTTTAAAGATTTTCTCTATATATTCCTATGTAAAACTTTATCCCCCAATTGTGGCCCCACCCTACCCCCAGGGATCATGATTTGAACAAACTTGAATCTACACTACCTGAGGATGCTTACATTTAAATTTGAGCTTTCTGGCCTAATAGTTTTTGATAAGGAGATTTTTAATATATATTCCTATGTAAAAATTGATCCCCCCATTGTGGCCCCGCCCTACCCCCAGGGACTATGATTTGAACAAACTTGAATCTACACTACCTGAGGATGCTTCCATTTTAATTTGATCTTTTCTGGCCTAATTGTTTTTAAGAAGATTTTTAAAGATTTTCTCTATATATTCCTATGTAAAAATTCATCCCCCTATTGTGGCCCCACCCTACCCCCGGAGACCATGATTTGAACAAACTTGAATCTACACTACCTGAGGATGCCTCCACACAAGTTTTAGCTTTTCAGGCCAAATAGTTTTTGAGAAGAAGATTTTTGAAAAATACGAACAAATTTTCAATAATTCTCAATTATCTCCCCTTTAAAGAGGGTGTGGCCCTTCATTTGAACAAACTTGAATCCCCTTCACCTAGTGGTGCTTTGTGCCAAATTTGGTTGAAATCTGCCCAGTGGTTCTTGAGAAAAAGATGAAAATGTGAAAAGTTAACGACAACGACGACGACAACGACAGACAACGGACAAATTGTGATCAGAAAAGCTCACTTGAGCCTTTGGCTCAGGTGAGCTAAAAACACATCTTTCCCTCTATCCCTGAAATTATTGTTAATGCTTAACTGCCAAGCCTCTAACATTAAGGAATCAAGTTCCTTATTCCTTTTTTTGTCATATTCTCACTCTATAAATTTATTTAAATTCAATCCTTCCACTAAAATGTTAGTCTAAGAGTTGCAAGGATATCAGTACATGTATACCCTTTCATAACCGATCATCTAAGCTGAACTATAAATAGCAGGAACTCCTTTTGTCCTACTGAATTTGTGAGGTCAATGACTTTTATATAAATTTTAATTATAAAGGACATAGACTCATAATGAGACCCAATTTATGTCAATTAAAACTTGTGTTATGTGAAGTGAAAACATTATTAAAAGAGTTAAAAATTAACTTGAAATATTTTAAAGCCGTTATTCATTTTCTTTCTTTCCTGTAGGGAAAGGGTAGGGAAAGGGTTTGATATTAAATGAAAAGCTGAAATAAAGCTAAATGTTAATTGAATATAATTCATTTAACTAATAACTCTAAAAACTCATATTCATCGCTCATTTACATGTATACTGAAAAATTACAGAGTTAGTTAATAAAAGAAATAGTTCCAACCATTTAGTACGAACTTTTAAATGTGATTCTACAACTCAGAAAACCTGTGTTATTGAAAGATCTATGGAAATGAAATGAATGCGATTTGTTTACCTGGTATGTTGCAGAGTCTTCTATTACAGCATCATCCAACAACCAAACAATGTCTGGTTTTGGGATTCCAGACACAACACACCGGAATTGGACAGGTTGTCCCTCTTGTACAACCAATTTTTCCAGCGTTGTAGTAAAAACAGGTGCTTCCCCTTTGGGAATTTCAGGTGCAGCTTCATCCTCTACAACTTCTTCCACGTCTTCTTCCTGCAGTACGGTGTGTGATACAGGTAGTTCCTCCTCGGGCCTCAGCAGTTCCTCCACAGCAATCACCTCCTCCACCGGCTTCTCTTCCTCAAGATCCTTGCTGATCAACTCCTCAGTCTCCTTGGCAACGACCTCAGAGACCTCTGGAACTGCTGCCTTGAGAGGAACTTCTGTCTTTTCAGGACGAGCTGACTCGGTCTGAACTGTGAATTCTAGCGGAGTGGTCTCAGCAGACTCCGCTGTCACAATCTCGAAAGAAACTTCCTCCGTCTCAGAAGTGACGACGTCACTTCCTCTGGTTTCAATTGTTGAGATTTCAGATTTCTCAGGGACCACTTTTTCTGTGGTCTGTGTATCTAGACCCTCCAGTAAGTCAGGGGTTTCCTGAACCTCTGCTAATGGCTGAGCTTCCTCTTCTCCTTTTGGAAGCTCTTCTGTTCCAATGAAAAAAGGAAAAACAGTTATATTCAACATCAAACATTTGGAAAAATAAATAAGTCAGCTATATGCCGAAAGAATAAAAATCCAGTTTAACAGTCATACTTGATTAGCAAAGATTTAATTTCCTTTTCATTAAAATAAATTAAAAGATTCTGATTTGTAATTCAACTGTTTTTCAATATTGCACTCATTTAGTGCACAGAATAAAAAATCAGATAACATCTTATTTTTTTCGACTTATTTTTGTGAAATTTATGCAATTCAAACAAATGAACTTGTTTCCCTGATAGATTTATTATCAGACATAGATTTCCTTAAATCTCAAAGAAATGTTAATCTTCTCACTATCCTCAGCTGCATTTATTTAACTCAATATTCTCCCTATGTTCTGTGATGTGTATCAGTAATATTAACAAATCCATTTGAAAACAGATAAACAAATATAACTCTATTCTTGTGACAAAAAAAACATCCTTCCTGTAAAAAGTACTTTGCTATTTAAGCTTCATCTCTCAGTTTAAACAATTGTTTGAATATTTAAACCAATGACACCTCATTCAAGCCATCAATCAAATTCTTTGATGACATTGGCTTAAATAAGTCATATCTTATGAAGTTTAGAAATACCAAAGTACATCTGACAGCTCAAAGGATTTATAAATTCCTTGGTTCATTCAAAATTAAACCTGTCCGGTCCAGAGAATTCTGACATGCCAACACTGCAGTAATGATCGTTCAGTCAACTCCTGAGGCATGCAAGGGTGAACTCTTCTACAAAACTCAACACATGCATTAGAACAAAATAAAGAATCCAGGAATAGGCATGTACATATTGATATAGCCAATGGGGATCTTGAAATTGTTCAATTTTTTTAAAGAATATATAAGAATGGGGGGGGGGGGGGATACAACAATTCCTTGATTCCTGGATTCTTGTTATAAATCATTGTAGCATGACAGTTACAGAATGTAGTGTTTGTTAAAAGTAACAGTTAAAATATCAAGTCCATCTAAATAAATGCAAACATATTCAATGCGACCGAGGATAATACGCGATACACAAAATTAATATACATTTATCAAAATAGTCCAGACTGAAAAAAAAATCAAGTCTATGATTTAGAGGATCACTTATGACTAATGTATACCTTAGAAAATTGTTTAAAAAAAATAAATATGCGGGCAGGTAAAAACAACAAACAGGCAACAAGTATTAATGATAAAAAATAGTTTCTGTAATGCAGGTGAGCGTATTCTATTTCAGTAAAAATATTTTAACAGTTTTATAGGTTTTTTTGTGCATATTCTACAATTACGAAGAGATAGAGACAACAACAGAACTTATAGATGAATTTTTCAGACCTGGATAATCCAAGTCACACTGGACAACAGTGACTATAGTTTGAGACAGGTGTGTGGAGATTCTGGATCATGCAGAAAGCGACCACAAAGTACAACATAGCCAGACAAACGGACATGCACAAGAAATTAGACGAGACAGCTGCTTTCAATGAAATCTTTTTATTTGGTCCTTCACAGGTAGAATCTGTCGGACTATGATTACAATTATTGGACTATAGTAACAATTTCAATCACAAATTTTGAATCTGTGCTTCCTATGTCAGCTTAATGCATTATCCAGAATCTATAGCCATCTAAACAGATAACTGCTTTTTTTGAAATATACATTCTAAAATGTGTGCTTATCAAATAAGCTCACCTGCATTGTGAACCACAAATGTTTTAAAAGCAAGGTCCTTTTTAGATGTTTGATTAAGTCCCTGAGTGACTCCTGAGGGTAAAAATAAATCCTACTTCTTTTATTTAGACTGGTTTGCTGCATTCACCAGGCATTATTTCTTCATTGAACTTGCTTGTAAAACAGTTGTTTACAAAAAATAAATTTTAAATGCACAAACAAAATAAAACAAGGGGAAAATAACATAATTGTTTATATTCATATAATAAAAGCTGACCATGCAAAATATTAGATTGTAATATTCATAATCTTTGAACCTAACTGCTAATAAAATTTTAAAACTTCATGATTATTAATGCATACATAGTTGTTTTCATATAATATATATGTGCAACAATTATTGTGGATCAAAACGAAAGAAAAAGACAAAAGAAGAAACAGCTACCAAAACTGTAAATCCAATTTACAACTTTCCAAATTAAGAAAATAAAAAATAATATCAAAAGCAGCAAATTCATGCTTTCATCTTCAGGTAAAAAGGGTGGGAAACCTAAAACTGGCAAAGTTTCTGCGGGACAGGTGACATGATCTTGAAATAAATCATCTGATTGGTCAGTTTCACTCTCAGCATCAAATTGAGACTCTATAAGGGAAACATAATTTTCCAACGTTTCGTACACATATAATTTTCAAAGATTACTTCAACAAGCTTAAGCCTTGATTTTCTCTTTAAAATTTTCATTTCAAAGTGACAATGTTTGGATTTAAATAATATATCTTATATAATTCACATTTTTTTACTTGTAAGTTATACTTTTGTTTGGCATTTGATATAACTCATGAAAGACACAAAGGACAATACACATCACTACATCTATCACAAAATCTTGGAATGCTTACTATGTGTGCATCTACTGTGTGTATTTCTATTTGATCTAGACTACTGGAGTAAATTTGTCCAATCAAGGCCACTAAGAGTGTAATCTAACCAACCAGACGATCAAGGGAAACAAAGACTTATGTAACTGTTTCAATTTTTGATAATCTACCAACAAAGAACCAAATCTTAAAATTTTAGCTTTCCTTACTTGTCTGTAAATGGCTGACAAATTTGGTTGTCCTATCATACACAAGTACATCTCGAAAGTTTACAACCAACTACAACCATTTCAGATAAAAGTCAGGCTTAGCTCTCTAGTTGATATGTTTATGAGATCAAAAGGTTTAACAAAGAGCTGCAGGTCATCTAAAACAATCTAGTTTGGGAAACATCCCATTATAAGATAAACAGTCAATAAAACTAAGCAGTGGTCACTGTTTGCGATTTGTCCGAACTTTTTTCCAGTGCATTTCGACATATACTTCAAGTTTGTAGACTTCTTCATGCAGTAAGACACAAGCACCAGCATTCGACTCTAGACAAACGGAACAGAGTAAAATTGGGTTATCTTAAATTCAAATGAAATAATGAAATAAATACTAGTAAAATTTGAAATGACTCACACACTTAACATCATAGCATTTGGAAAATGTTATAGTATTTTTCAATATGAAAAGCTGAAAAGTAAAATTTCAAAAAGCAAATAGCCAAAAAATTAATTAGAAAGGAATTTTCGTAGTTGTTTTAAAACTTGAGTGAATTATTTAAGTGCATGCACAGAAACAGATGTATTACATGTTCACTTTAAACAGAGAAACAGTAATGCAATGAACGACTTGGTTGGGATTGAAAAATAAAGCCACATTGTCAAAAAAATCACCACGATTAAAATATTAGAGAGCACACCCCTTTATAGTTCTACATTCCTTCACACCATGCATGAAAAGAAAAACCAACTAAGATTTTTCAAAATTATTTTTATTTGAAAGATATCAACTTAAATACAAAAAAGCTCCCAATCAAATAAAAAGGGTATACAAACAGAAATTCCTGTCTGAAACCATATAACCTTAGCTCTCACCACAAAATGCACCAATTTAAATACTTTCTCTTTCTGATTTTAATATCACAGACAAGAATGATCCAAAAAGAGATCATTATTCATGTAAAATTCATTTATCCCTGTCATGGAAAAAGGGCAATCAGATGACAAAAAAAGTTGTGACAATGTGGCTTTAGGTCTTCATTACAAACATTACGGTCATTCATTGCAGCAATTTCTCATTGAAAGTAATGAGCCAAGATGTGTTTCCATTGGTTTTAAATTGAAATATCTGATGATTAACTTCTACATAACAAGTCAAAGCAAGCTAGCTACTACAGTGTAGATCTAATGAAGAAAAGCAACTAAAGCAGGTTCCATGAAAATCTGACAAAGTATCAGCAAGACAGGTCTAGGAATGGAAGGTAGAAACAAGTTTATCTGCATCGAGAACTCACTCAGAGAATTTCAAGTGCAAGTGAGGTCAGATTCTCAAAAACTGCATTAAAAATTTGGATTAGCAAAACATTCACAGGATTAAACATCAGTTATGTGAAGTAACTTAGTTGAAAAAAGTAAACATTCCATTAAATCAATGATTCATATCACGTTAACAAATTTGAGAATTTATCGCCTGTGGAAATTTGCTAAATCCAAAACTACTCAATCTAATTTGTGTGAGTGTGGAACAAAGCAACTCTAGGAGTGCACGTTGCCATAGCAACTGGTGAATCTTACTTTCCACGAAAAGTTCGGTAACTGTACTGATGGCACCATAGCTAGTAACGGCCTCACACTTGTACTCAGCCTCATCCTCAAGGAACACATTGTGGATCGTCAGGCGGCACACTCCGTGTTCAAACTCAGTGACAAAGTGCTCGTCAGGGGTTATAGGCTCTTCATCCTTAAATATATCAATAATCTAGTTATCAATATTGATGTTTATACAACAACCTAACTTTCTAGTCTGAAAATATCTTGAGAGGAAATGTATGCAAAATAGGCCACACTAGCAATTCTGGTCAATGGTTTTACCTGGTACCAGGTAACAACAGGTGTTTCCTTCCCAGTCACCTCACACTCAATTGTAACGGATGATCCCTCAGTAGCTTCGAACTGTCGATGGAGGGTCTTTGTGAAACGGGGAGCTTCACTTACTCCCTTATCTTCTTTTACTGTAATGTCTACCGTTTCCTCTGTTTTTATTGTTTCTACAACAAAACATTTTAAAATAATTACACAGTCTTCTAGATGCATGTAAATTTAAGACTGCAAATAAGTTTTTAACATGGCACAAAAGATTGGAATTCATACCAGGTTTTGGGGTACTCTCTAGTGTGATCTCAAGTGCTGATTTATCGCTGCTGACAATTTCCTCCTGTTTTGTCAACACAATTTCAGTTGCACTAATCTCTGGAGCTTCTGTTATGTCCATTTCAATGGAAATACCCTGAGGTTGCTCTGCAACATTGATATCGGTTTGACTGACTTCATCGGGTTTGGAAAACTCCACTGATATTCCACTCTCTTTTCGTTTGGGGCGTTCTCTTTGCTTTCCTTCATCTATGCCTAACAATTGTAAAAAAAACTCAGTAAATATGGAAAATTGCCTTTGTTTTAGAACTACACAAACACTACAGTAGAAGTGATGTGTTTTGGTAAAGTGGAGGATAAGATAAATGTGCATGGTTGGAAAAAACACACAAACACACTTTCAACCATTTAAATATGTAATGCAAAGTATCTGAAAGACAAAAAATAAGAAAAGATGACCAGCAAGTGAGACAAAAAGTGTGACACATTTAAAAAAAATTGATTGCTATTAATTTTTTTAAGTGTATGTAATACTTACCTTGAACTGTGATGTAGCAGGAAGTTTGGGACATACCAGTTGAGTTCTCTATCACAACCTTGTACTCTCCCTCATCTTCTGGTAAAACATCATGGATAAGCAATGTTGTTGAGTTATTTTCAACAATGATTTCTATCTCTTCTGAACTTGTAATTTCTGATTCATCCAAGAACCATCTTACTATTACTTCTGCCATTTGTTCGAATTCAACTTTCAGAGACAAAGAAGAACCTTCCTTTACAGTCACATCTTCAAGCTTGCTTATAAATCTTGGCAAAGGACCTTCAACAGTTTGAATGAATTTCTTATCAGTGACATCAACTTCAAGGTTAATTTCAGATACTTCATCCACTGGTTTCTGTGAGTCAATTTCTGGTGATTCTCTAGCTGTTTCTTCATTGATAACATCTACAGTTTTAGTTTGTTCTTCATCTGGCACTTCTTGCTCAAATATCTCTTCCTTTTCAACCAGTTTTAGTTGTTTACTTTCAATTGTCTTTTCATCCTCTGTTATTTCAGACACAATTGTTGGAGCCTCTGAAGTTGTTTCCTGCAAATCCTGTGGAAAGTCTTGGAGAGTTCCTTCAGAAACTTCCGTGGGTTGATTGAGTTCTTTCACTGCATCAAGGAAAATTTGTTCAACAAAGTTTTCTGCTAGTTTCTTAATTTCATTCATATCAGATTTTTCTAGAATCTCATCTGACAGAACCTCCTCTTCAAAATCAGACTTTGATGGAACTTGTGGTACAACTTCAATCTTTTCTTTTGTTTCTTGTTCTTGTTTTTCAATTATTTCTTCATCCTTGTACTCATCAAGAGGAGCAGTGACATCTTCAGAAATCGTTTCTTCATGTGTGCTTACTTCACTTTCTACAGATTCTTTTAAAATTGGAGTGACAGATGAATCATCTGCTTTCTGCTCCTTTGCTTCAGACATCTCGCTGACAATGAGTTCCAATTCAGCAAGGTCTTTTGTTAATTCCTCTGCAATGGACTTACTTTCTGCTGGAGCCTCAACTGTCTGTTCTACAGTAGTATCTTTAACAGAAGATTCCACAACAGAAACTGGACTTTCTTGTTCTTCCTCAATAGTTATGTCACAAGGAACTGTTTCTTTAGATATAGCAATTTCTAACTCTCTTTTTTCCATGGCATCTTCTGCACAAGAAGGTGTCTCTTCATCAATAAGCTCAGATTCAACAAGTTCCAATTTTTCCTGAGTAGTAGAAACAAATGATTCCTTCCCCTTACTTGCAATTACATTTTCTGAAACCTTATCTTCGATTTCTTCAAGAACTTTGCCTTCCTGTCTCTCCTTATCAGTGTCCAACAAATCGAATGGAACATTAACCTCAGAAACTGACGTTTCAAGTTCTGGTTTCATTGTTTCACCAATTAGTTTGTCAACAGGAGTTTGAATCAGCATTTGAGAATCTTCCATTTCCAATTTTTCTTCTGATGGAATTACCAAAGATTCCTTTCTAGTGATATCAGTGGTTTCATCCAATTCATCTGCTGTGATTGTCATCTGGGCTTCACTTATTTGTTCATCTGTTGCTTTTGATAATGTATCGTATGGTACAGCAACTTCAGACACTGGCATTTCCTGGCTTAGTTTTTCAGTTTCAGTATTTGTGTGTTCTTTAACACTTTCTAAAACAGTTTCTATATCACTTTCAGGAACTACCTCTTCAACATCAATGGTACGACTCTCTTTTGAAGCCTCCTCTGATGGTTTTTCTGTAACCACTTTTTCAGTGTCTTCTTTTGCTGTTAGAGAAGTTTCCTCCTCTTTTATCTCTGTGGTGTCACAAGGTACTGTTACTTCATTTATGGATGCATCAACACTGGACTTAATAGTATCAACAGCCAATTCAGAAATAGATTCCTCTTCAATAATAGGTTTGCTGTCATCTAGGTAAAGGTTTTCTTTCATTGGAATTACTTTAGCTTCTTCCTCACTTGTTTTCTTGATCTTAGATTGAACAGACTCAACTATTTTTTCTTCTGATGTAAATGTTGCCTCTCTTTCTTGCAACATTTCTACTGTTTCAAGAGAAGAATCAGAAACAGGCAATTTAATGCTAGGTAATGTCACATCAGCTTCAACTTGGGATGTAAGTTTTTCGTCAATCTTTTCAGAGTCTTCAAGTGTAATAATTTCTTCATCTGTAGGAGCTTGGAATTCCTCTTTTTTGTTTTCCAAAACACGTTCTTTAACTTCTTTTTCTTCTGCTTCCTTGGCAACTTCATTACACTCTTCTGTAGCAATACTATCTGTTGATTCAAGAGAAACACTCAATTCTGTAATTGGAGTATCTAAATTGTGTTTTTCTTGTTGCAATGTTGCCACAGATGCAATTCTTTCTTCTATGTCTCCTGAAATTGTTTCTTCTGCTGATTCTTTTATTGTTATGACTTTCGATTTCTCCTGTATTTCTTGCAAAGGCCTTTCTTGAATCTCCTGTTCTGTTCTCTCCTCAGGTTTAATTGCGTCATGTTTAGATTCAATTTCACCAACTGTCTCACATGAAACAATCACTTCAGAAACAGTTGTCTCTGCATGCTTTTCAATCATATTTTGATCTGTTTTTGAGTATGTCTCACCTTTCAAAGTACTCAGTTCTGTTGATTCAATAGTTTCTTCACTATGTTGTACAAAGCTTTGTTGCTTATCAAAATCAGCTGTGTTTTCTTCAATTGTTTTTTGTAGAAGTTCATCAGCAATCTCTGTTGGTTCCTCTGGTTTTGTTTCTAAAGTGTCAAATGAAACTTTCATTTCAGCCTCAGTAGTTTCAAGAGATGTGTCCTGTAATGTTGAGGTAGCTGTTGTGATAAGAGAAGCATCAATAGCTTTAGCATCCTCAAGATTTTCAAAGTCTTCGGCTAAATTGCTTTCGGTAGTTTTTTCTTTGTCTTCTGCCACTGTTTCTAGGTTATGTTTTTGTACCATCTCTTCAGTTGTTTGTTTTTCTGCCATTTCAATTTCTAACAAACCTGAATGATCAAATTTCTCTGAAACTTCATCTTCTGATATGATAGCTTCTGTTTCTATTGGAATCTCTTTGACATGTTTTTCTTTAACATCATTCACTTCCATTTCTTCTGCAATAGTAGAAATTTGGTCTTCAGTTACTTCGTCAACTATGTCACAGGGAATGTTAAGCTCTGAAACTGGTATTTCTTGCATAGGTTTGACAATTTCTACATTTGCAGTTGAGGTAGTTTCTTTTCCTAAATCTTCAGGCATAAGTGAATCAGGTGTGATTTGCATGGATTTGACATGTGACTCATCTTTGCTACTTTCTGATGTTTTTTCATCTTCATGTGTCCCAACAAATGATTCTTGAGCAGTCAAATGTTCTTCTTCTATCATTTCATATGTGTCTAAGTCAGCAGTTATTTCTAAAACTGGAGTTACAAGTTTTTGTTCCACCTTGTCAGCAATTGCTGTAATTTCTGTCTCTGCATCAGTGATTTCTACCGTTTCAAGTGTTTCTTCATTCTTAATTGGAACAGACTGCATTTCTTTCTTGTCATCTGCTGTGACATTTTCTTCAGAGATCTTTATTTCATTACTTGGTGCAATGTCTTCTTGTTTGATTTCCTTGATCACATCCACTGAATCACATGGTAAGCTTATTTCTGAAATTGGCATTTCAGTGGCTTCGGTAGCATCTGTTAATTGTTCTGCCATTTTTACTTCACCACTTTCTTCCTTATTTTGAACAGAATCAAATGGGAGATTTTCTTCAAAAAGCGGGGTTTCAATGTTCTGTTGAACTGTGGATACCACTGTTGTCTCCTCATCATATTGAGGTAAAACTTCAGCCAGATTTTCAGGAATCACACTGCTTCCAGAAACATGTGTGGGTTTGCTTTCTTGAACATCAGATTCCAGTACATCTTGTGGGGCTTCTTCAGATGTTATTTTTGATATTTCAGTTTCTTGCATCAATACAGTTTTGATGACATCTTTTGAAAAATTTTCAGCAAATGTCTGGATTGTAATACTGTCAAGAGTATCAACTGATTCCATGATATCGATTTTAGACTCAATAGTTTGAGTGGAAGTTTCAGCATTCATTACTATTTGCTCTTCTGGATTAGTTTCTACAAGTTCTTCTACTTTCTCTTCTTCAACTTCCCATGACTCCTCTTCATAAGTTTCCTCTCTACTTTTCAAAACTAGCTCTGTGATTTCCATTTCCTGTTTACCAATTGATGCTACACTTTTAACATCAGGCATGACCTCAGCTTTAGATTCTTTGGGTAAGATTTGAGTAATGTCTTCTACTTCAAGCTCGGACACTTCAGTCTCATTTGGATAAGAAACACTTTCTTTTTGCTGTGAAACAAGTACCTTATCAGATGGGACGGGAGCTTTGTCTTCTCTAACGACATCTTTGATTTCTTCCTTCACCTCTTTAACACCTTCTTCAATAGGTTTTTCTACAAAGTGTTCTGATGTAATAGACTCCTGTTTTTCTTTTACTGAAACTGGCATTATTGATTCTTGTTGTTCATATGAAATGGCTGTTGTTTCTTCAGAACTAAATTTCATATCTTCAGGTGTTTCAGCTAACAGCAGCTGTTCATCACTATTCAAAGTGGGTGACTTGTAAGAGACCTCTCCTGAGGGAATGTTATCTACAGATGAAATTTCAAGACTATCTTCAAGTGCTGGTTTTATTTCTCCAGCAGAAATTTCATCAAATATTTCTTCATTTGTAAACGTCTTTTTCTTCTCATTCAATGCAAGTGTTTCATATGTTTGTTCATTGACATCTTGCATAGGAGCTTGAACTTCAATATCCAACTCAATATCTTTAATGTTTTCTTCCTCTAGTTCAGTTGTACTTTCTTTTGTGTCAAAAATAAGTTTTTCAGTGGTGGAAAGTTCTTCTTTGTTCTCTGGTAGAATTTTGATATCAGGTTTGTTAGCATCTATTTCTGTTAATCGTTCAACTGTTTCAAATCCTTCATCAGAGGGTTGAATTGCAACTTGTGAAACTTCAATATGTGTACAAACTTTTTCTGGTATTTCTTGAACTGCCTCTTTTTCTTCTGAAATTAACTCCTCATTTGGAGCAAACATTTCTGAAACAAACAAATTCTGGTCAGAAATACTAGTCTCTTTAATTTGCTGTCTTTCTTCAATTACCTCCACAACTAAAGGAGCTTCAATTTCTTTTTCAGTAGTTTCTGCCTTTTCTAGAGTAATTTGAAGAATATCATCAACTGATGTTTCTATTGATGGTTTTTCAGGCAATATTTCAACAGTCTCTTTGTAAGTCTCTGTTGATGGTACATCTTCCTCTTGGTCTTCTTGTTCCTCTATTATTTCTTCTGTGTCAACAACCTCTTGCACTACAGTTGTTTCAAGTCTTGAAACTTCTGTTTCATCTTTGGGAATTGAAATGTCAATATCTAAAGACACTTGACTTGTTTCAGGCTGGATTACAATATCTTTTGTGGTTGTTTCTGTAGTTAAAGATTCATCTTCCTTTGGTAAAATCTCCATTGTTTCAGCAAAGACAACATCTGCAGATTTGGTGTCTGTTGATGAGTCCAATGTCTTTTCCTCTGTTCCCTCTTTTGTGATAGTAATGGTGTCAACAGAACTTATCTCTTGTGGTTTTTTGTCAATTGTTTCTCTTTCCTCTGTAATGATTTCTTCTTCTGGAGCAGGAACCTCAACATTTGATGTTTCTTCCTCAGTTTTCTCAAGAGGAATTTCTAAGGCTGTTTCTTGAGTAACATCGTCAACAGTATGACTCTCAGGCAGTATTTCTACTGTCTGTTTGAAAGTCTCTGTTGATGGTACATCTTCCTCTTGGTCTTCGTGTTCCTCTATTATTTCTTCTGTGTCAACAACCTCTTGTACTACAGTTGTTTCAAGTCTTGAAACCTCTGTTTCACTTTTGGGAATTGAAATGTCAATATCTAGGGACACCTGACTTGATTCAGGTAGGATATCAATACTTTTTGTGGTTGTTTTTGTTTTTAAAGATTCATCTTCCTTTGGTAAAATCTCCATTGTTTCAGCATAGACAACATCTAAAGCAGGAACCTCAACATTTGATGTTTCTTCCTCAGTTTTCTCAAGAGGAATTTCTAAGGCTGTTTCTTGAGTAACATCGTCAACAGGATGACTCTCAGGCAGTATTTCTACTGTCTGTTTGAAAGTCTCTGTTGATGGTACATCTTCCTCTTGGTCTACTTGTTCCTCTATTATTTCTTCTGTGTCAACAACCTCTTGTACTACAGTTGTTTCAAGTCTTGAAACCTCTGTTTCACTTTTGGGGATTGAAATGTCAATATCTAGGGACACTGGACTTGATTCAGGTAGGATATCAATACTTTTTTTAGTTGTTTCTGTAGTTGAAGATTCATCTTCCTTTGGTAAAATCTTCATTGTTTCAGCAAAGACAACATCTGCAGATTTGGTGTCTGTTGATGAGTCCAATGTCTTTTCCTCTGTTCCCTCTTTTGCTATATCAATGGTGTCAACAGAACTTATCTCTTGTGGTTTTTTGTCAATTGTTTCTCTTTCCTCTGTAATGATTTCTTCTTCTGGAGCAGGAATCTCAACATTTGATGTTTCTTCCTCAGTTTTCTCAAGAGGAATTACTAAGGCTGTTTCTTGAGTAACATCGTCAACAGGATGACTCTCAGGCAGTATTTCTACTGCCTGTTTGAAAGTCTCTGTTGATGGTACATCTTCCTCTTTGTCTACCTGGTCCTCTATTATTTCTTCTGTGTCAACAACCTCTTGTACAACAGTTGTTTCATGTCTTGAAACTTCTGTTTCACTTTTGGGAATTGCAATGTCAATATCTAAGGACACTGGACTTGATTCAGGTAGGATATCAATACTTTTTGTAGTTGTTTCTGTAGTTAAAGATTCATCTTCCTTTGGTAAAATCTCCATTGTTTCTGCAAAGACAACATCTGCAGATTTGGTGTTTGTTGATGAGTCTAATGTCTTTTCCTCTGTTCCCTCTTTTGTGATAGTAATGGTGTCAACAGAACTTATCTCTTGTGGTTTTTTGTCAATTGTTTCTCTTTCCTCTATAATGATTTCTTCTTCTGGAGCAGGAACCTCAACATTTGATGTTTCTTCCTCAGTTTTCTCAAGAGAAATAACTAAGGCTGTTTTTTGAGTAACATCGTCAACAGGATGACTCTCAGGCAGTATTTCTACTGTCTGTTTGAAAGTCTCTGTCGATGGTACATCTTCCTCTTTGTCTTCTTGGTCCTCTATTATTTCTTCTGTGTCAACAACCTCTTGTACTACAGTTGTTCCAAGTTTTGAAACTTCTGTTTCATCTTTGGGAATTGAAATGTCAATATCTAAGGACACTGGACTTGATTCAGGCTGGATTACAATACGTTTTGTGTTTTTTTCTGATTCATCTTCCTTTGGTAAAATCTCCATTGTTTCAGCAAAATCAACATCTGCAGATTTGGTGTCTGTTGATGAGTCCAATGTCTTTTCCTCTGTTCCCTCTTTTGCTATATCAGAGGTGGCAACAGAACTTATCTCTTGTGGTTTTTTGTCAATTGTTTCTCTTTCCTCTGTAATGATTTCTTTTTCTGGAGCAGGAACCTCAACATTTGATGTTTCTTCCTCAGTTTTCTCAAGAGAAATTTCTAAGGCTGTTTCTTGGGTAACATCGTCAACAGGATGACTCTCAGGCAGTATTTCTACTGTCTGTTTGAAAGTCTCTGTTGATGGTACATCTTCCTCTTGGTCTTCTTGTTCCTCTATTATTTCTTCTGTGTCAACAACCTCTTGTACTACAGTTGTTTCAAGTCTTGAAACTTCTGTTTCACTTTTGGGAATTGAAATGTCAATATCTAGGGACACTGGACTTGATTCAGGTAGGATATCAATACTTTTTGTAGTTGTTTCTGTAGTTAAAGATTCATCTTCCTTTGGTAAAATCTCCATTGTTTCAGCAAAGACAACATCTGCAGATTTGGTGTTTGTTGATGAGTCCAATGTCTTTTCCTCTGTTCCCTCTTTTGTGATAGTAATGGTGTCAACAGAACTTATCTCTTGTGGTTTTTTGTCAATTGTTTCTCTTTCCTCTGTAATGATTTCTTCTTCTGGAGCAGGAACCTCAACATTTGATGTTTCTTCCTCAGTTTTCTCAAGAGGAATTTCTTGAGTAATATCATCAACAGAATGACTCTCAGGCAGTATTTCTACTGTCTGTTTGAAAGTCTCTGTTGATGGTACATCTTCCTCTTTGTCTACTTGTTCCTCTATTATTTCTTCTGTATCAACAACCTCTTGTACTACAGTTGTTTCAAGTCTTGAAACTTCTGTTTCATTTTTGGGAATTGAAATGTCAATATCTAAGGACACTGGACTTGATTCAGGCTGGATTACAATACTTTTTGTGGTTGTTTCTGTAGTTAAAGATTCATCTTCCTTTGGTAAAATCTCCATTGTTTCAGCAAAGACAACATCTGCAGATTTGGTGTCTGTTGATGAGTCCAATGTCTTTTCCTTTGTTCCCTCTTCTGCCATAGCAATGGTGTCAACAGAACTTATCTCTTGTGGTTTTTTGTCAATTGTTTCTCTTTTCTCTATAATGATTTCCTCTTCTGGAGCAGGAACCTCAACATTTGATGTTTCTTCCTCAGTTTTCTCAAGAGGAATTTCTAAGGCTGTTTCTTGAGTAACATCGTCAACAGTACGACACTCAGGCAGTATTTCTACTGTCTGTTTGAAAGTCTCTGTTGATGGTACATCTTCCTCTTGGTCTTCTTGTTCCTCTATTATTTCTTCTGTGTGAACAACCTCTTCTACTACAGTTGTTTCAAGTCTTGAAACCTCTGTTTCACTTTTGGGGATTGAAATGTCAATATCTAAGGACACTGGACTTGATTCAGGTAGGATATCAATACTTTTTGTAGTTATTTCTGTAGTTAAAGATTCATCTTCCTTTGGTAAAATCTCCATTGTTTCAGCAAAGACAACATCTGCAGATTTGGTGTCTGTTGATGATTCTAATGTCTTTTCCTCTGTTTCCTCTTTTGCACTATCAATGGTGTCAACAGAACTTATCTCTTGTGGTTTTTTGTCAATTGTTTCTCTTTTCTCTGTAATGATTTCTTTTTCTGGAGCAGGAACCTCAACATTTGATGTTTCTTCCTCAGTTTTCTCAAGAGGAATTACTAAGGCTGTTTCTTGAGTAACATCGTCAACAGGATGACTCTCAGGCAGTATTTCTACTGTCTGTTTGAAAGTCTCTGTTGATGGTACATCTTCCTCTTGGTCTTCTTGTTCCTCTATTATTTCTTCTGTGTCAACAACCTCTTGTACTACAGTTGTTCCAAGTTTTGAAACTTCTGTTTCATCTTTGGGAATTGAAATGTCAATATCTAAGGACACTGGACTTGATTCAGGCTGGATTACAATACTTTTTGTGTTTTTTTCTGATTCATCTTCCTTTGGTAAAATCTCCATTGTTTCAGCAAAGACAATATCTGCAGATTTGGTGTCTGTTGATGAGTCCAATGTCTTTTCCTCTGTTTCCTCTTTTGCCATATCAATGGTGTCAACAGAACTTATCTCTTGTGGTTTTTTGTCAATTGTTTCTCTTTCCTCTGTAATGATTTCTTCTTCTGGAGCAGAAACTTCTACATTTGATGTTTCTTTGTTCTTCTCATGAGGAATTTCTTCATGAATTACTTCTTGTTGTGATTTAATCTCAGAAGACATTTCTTTATACCAATCCTCTTCTTCAGGGAAAGGTTCCTCTCCTGATGAAATTTCCTCTACTTGAGATTCTTCTTCAGTTGTGGAGTATTCATCCATGCAAGTTTCACAGACTTCAACTGTTTCCCTGAATGTCACTTTCTTCTCATCTCTTGGTGCTGGGATTTCTTTCTCCAAATCTTTTACTGGGTAAGCTTCTCTAGCAGATTCATCATCAGAGGGAACAGCACTTGATGGTGCACTCAATGCTAAAAAGGGAGAGAGGTCACAATGCAAGGGAAAGGAGCAAAGTGGATATTGGAAAGGAATAGATTGTAAAACCATGACTATCCAACTTATGTATATATTAGCAATTTATATTTTCAATTACATTTTACTTTAAATTGTAGTGCATAGTAGCTTGTAAATACAGTTCAGTTACAGTAAAACTCGTTTAGTGTGAACACAGATATAGCAAAATATTGGATATAGCGAAGTTTTATGGAGTCCCCAGCAATTTTCTAAACAAAGCCTTGCAAAAATTTTGTGGTTATAATGTATCTCAGTCAAAACATCTTACAGATATAGCAAACTAATTTTGAGCCTCGTACAGGTGAATAATGACCAAATTTCAAACTTTTATTACAGATTTCTTTATAGTTTAAAATGTTTGAACTACCATCTGACATAACAGTTTTACTGATTTCCCAATAAATTCTTCAATTAACAAACTGAATAATATAGGTTTCAAAACAATGCAAATTTATTTAAAGCGTCAATTAGCAAAATTTGTAGTCTGATGGAAGAAAACATGTATAAAGCAAATTCACTATACTTTTAATTAAGAATTCATTATACAGACATAACGATTTGCAGAAATAACATATACTTATCATTAAAAATTTGTTATACAGACATAACAAATTGCGGGAATAACAAAGTAAATTCATTGGTCTGATGACTTCTCTACAACCGAGTTTTACTGTATATAAATATATCATTCCCTTTAATCATTGGTATATGTATTCAAACCGAATTTAATTAAATTCTGAATTCTACTGGTTGAAAATTCAAATGAGAGAGTGGAAATTTCAGGAAGGATATTTTGTGCTAAGACAAGACAAATTTCTATAAAAAAGGAGAAAAAGGAGCAAAACCTGTGCATGGTCATGGAAAACTAGTAAAAACTGCAACAAGTTTCTTAAAAATATATAAACACATCATGAGACGACCAATAAGAACTTTCTTTTTTTACCTTTCAGAAATTACAGTAAATTTTTATAAAGAATACTGAAAGTAAATATAATACTTACGAAGAACAGTCAGGTATGCTGTAGACTTAGTTTTCCCTTCCTTATTTATGCATTCGACCCAATATTCACCCTCATCCTCTGGAAAGACCTGATGAATAACTAGGACACTTCTATTGTGTTCAACAATAATATTGATGTCATCTGATGGGACAATCTCCTCTCCATCTAGGTACCATTTAACAATTATTTCTGCAGATCCTGTGAATGTCACTTCCAATCTCAGTGTTGTGTTTTCCATGACAGTCACATCTGTCAAAGGCAGCAAAAATCTTGGTGCTTCATGTTCTGTTGAGGACACAAAAATCGGTGTTTCTTGTCCTTCAACAGGAGTGACTGTAATAGTAATTTCCTCTTTAGTTGTATCAGTTGGTTTTCTATAGGTGGATACTTCTTTCTTTTCAGCTATGCTAAGATCAAATTCCATCTCAGTACTAGCCAGCTCCTTCTTTTCCGGAATTTCAAGCTCTGAAACTTCAGGTTTAATTTCTTTTTCAGAAATCTCAGTAGTTGTGAACGGAAGAATGTCTTTTCTTACAGTCTCGAGTTGAAATTGGGTATCAGTGCCCTCAGTTTGATCAGTTATAATTGGCGCTACTTCTTCAATAGTCAAATCAGAAACGTCATCAGTAATAGGCTTAGTCTGGGATTCTGTAGTTTCTTTTGTAAGCTCTTCAGTTTTAGACTGTACTTCAGTTACAGAGGTGTCTTTTCTTTCTGGAGATTTAATTTCTGAAACTTCAAGTAATTCTTCTCTCTCCTTGATTTCATCAGTCTTAACAGGTATTCCCACTGTTCCAGTTATTTGCAATTCCACAGGAACCTCAGTATCTTTAGTTTGTTGTTGTGATACAGGGGCAACTTCTTCAATAGTTAATTCAGAAATATCTTCCACAATAGGTTTTGCCTGTGTTTCTGTTGATCCTTTTAGAATCTGTTCCATCTCAGGTTGAACCTCTGATACAGCTGTTTGCTTGGTATCTGGTATTTCAATTTCAGACACTTCTAGTTTTCCTTCTTGTTCAATGATTTCATCTGTCTGTACAGTTGTAATATCTTTCCCAGTTGTTTGTAATTCAATCGGGACTTCTGAATCTATTGTCTGTTCTGGTGCAACTGAGGGTACCTCTTCAATGGGTGTTTCAGTTACATCTTCTGATGTAGGTTTAGCCTCGTATTCTGTAGATTCTTTAGAAATCTGTTCAGTTTCAACATGTACTTCAGTTACAACTGTTTCCTTGCTTTCTGGGATATCAATTTCTGACACTTCAGGTTTTTCACTTATTTCCATGACTTCATCAGTTTTCATAGTCTGGATTTCTTTCCCTGATATTATTAGTTCAGAGGATATTTCAACTGGCTTTGTAGTTTGTTCAATTGGTAATTCAACCTCAGATGTCATTAATAAAGATGTTTTATCTGACATTTCTTCTGTTTTGGATACTGAGGGTAGTTTTTGATCAAATACTGATTGTTGTAACTCAATGTCTTCAACAACAGCTTTGTCAGCTTCATCATCTGGGAGTTTCTGGATTTCAGCTGCCTGACTTTCAGAAATTTGCAAATCTGTTGTACTTTCAAC
The DNA here is from genome assembly GCF_963853765.1 of Magallana gigas. Lineage (NCBI taxonomy): Eukaryota > Metazoa > Mollusca > Bivalvia > Ostreida > Ostreidae > Magallana > Magallana gigas. Next base: position 6,261,772 of record NC_088854.1, on the reverse strand, counting down.
AGGTGTTTCTTCTGCTAGTGTTACCTTTTCATGTTCAACAGTTTTCTCATCTGTTTTCTCAGGTGCCTTGCAAACAATTTCTGACAGTTCACTTTTATCAACTTGCAAATCAGACTGCAAGGCTAGGGATTGCTCAGCTTCAGATATTTGAGACTTAATGTTATCCTCAGGAATATCACTTGAGGATAGAGATTTCTTTGCAACATCTGGAATTTCGGTTGTTTTCGTTTCCAGTAAAGCTTCTGTGGTTGGTTTAGATTCAAATTCAGTAGAAAGAATCTCAGGTTTTTGAAGATTCCTTTCAATTTCAGAGGACTGGACAAATTCAGTTTCAGTTGGAGTAAGCTCTCCTGTATCCTCCTAAAAAATCATAAATATTGATTTGAAATTTGCAACTAGTCGAAGTTTACATATCCATTGATAAATACATACAGGGCATCACTATTTTTGTGTTCAAATGCATCAAATTATTGTTTTATTTTCAATCATCTCTGTTATTGTTGCATTATCATAAAACAATAAGACTATTATCAAAAAAATATTAACAGAAGTCCATAGAGCATATAAAACTATTGTATAACATTTTTTATGCATTTACCTCATCAATATCTATTTCCATGTTTTGTTGCATTTTTCTCATTTCCTCCAGAATTTCCTTTGGCAATGTTGACATTTCTGAGTCGGACTCGGTGAGAGGTCTCGGTGAGGCAGTGTCCACTGATGACATCACAGAGTCGGAAGCTTCCTCTGTATCTGGGACATACTCATAAGCTACAACACAAAGTTTAATTCATTTAAAATGGTTGAAGCAAATGTTTTTCTCTGAAGCTTCAAAAACTTTGTGCAACACATTATATATCAGACCTGATCACCCTCTTCAATCTTTTTCAGAATTCTTATTTTAAGGTACCTCACTACACCTAGACTTATACTTTTTAAGACACTACGTCACAAGATGGCAATTTAAACGTTTTGTCAAACTGGTTTTATCTTTCGATTGGGTTGTATAACATTGTAGCTCAGTGGTTAAAGTATTGGGCTTCTGAACCGCAGATCATGAGTTCGAATCCGCCTGGAGCTTTTGTTCATGTTTACTGAATTTAATTTTTGAAAATGTAATTTTTCATTCAAAATTGCACATTTTTTTGCATATTGGACTAAAATACTTCTCATCCATTATGATATCAATCTTAATTAAGTGATTTTCTGCTGATTTGAGAAAATATTTCAAGGTGTAGTGAGCCAACTTAATTTAACTGTAAAACTGAGATAGCCATATAGAAAACTAAAAGGTTTCCATAAAAACAATGTTTAGAAAATGGCCATAAATCACATGGTTAATAGAACTTTAACATTTTCATATCAATAAACCAGGCATAGCCTGAATTCAGATTGAAAATGTTTTGGATATTTTTTACTTGGTGGTAATCAGAATTGCAAGACACTTATATTCTGATATGCAAAAGTCCACAATATAAGTAATATACACAGCAATTGGTAAGAGTAAACAGGTCTGTAAAATGAAATTAAACTTTTCTTAAACATACACACATCTAAAGCAGACAAAGATGATGCATGCATATGCAGAGAGTTTGAGGTATGATATATGAACACAGTGCCACACAGAGGCAATGTCTTACCTTCTACCTCCAAAAATCCTCTTGTTATTGCCTTTCCATAAGGATTTAATGCCTCACATCGATATTCCCCAGCATCCTGAGGAAATACTTCAACAATTAACAAAGTACAAGCTCCACTTTCTAGGTCATAAGTTAGTTTAAAATCTTGAGTCTCTGCTAGCTGTTTGTCATCGTGATACCAAGATATTTCTGGCATTGGCTCGCCTGTGACCTCACACCTAAACTTAGCCTCCTCTCCATCCATGACCTTCAGAGATGTAAGACCCCATGTAAACATAGGTGCACTGTGTCCCTCTGGAATTTCTACATCAAATATTTCCCTTGTTGTCAAACTTTCTTTAAGAGTACTTTGTTCCTCAGTCACTATTATCTTTTTGTCACTCTCAGGCATTTTCAAAGTCAATTTGACTTCCTTTTGTGGTTGTTCTTGTATTTCAAGAGTAACCTCTTCCATCTGAGTTTCTGGTGCATCAAAAAATATTTCCTCTGTGACCGTTTCTGTTCTAGAGCTGGTGGTTTCTTTTGTCTCAACATCCATTGGAGGTGCCTCTTCTGCATGTATTTCAATTGTCATTTCAGCATCTTGAGATGGTTGTACCTTTAGTTCAGGTGTTTCCATTTCTGTTTCAGGAACCTTGAAAGTAAAAGATTCCATGATATTTTCAACATCTGTTGTATTGTTCGTTTCATTTAATACTCCTGCTTCCTCCAGTGGTTCCTCTGTCAACTGAAATGTGATTTCTTCAGTCTGCTGTTCTTCAGATTCAGGAACTTGAAATGTGAAAGAATCAGATATCGTTTCTGTTCTTAACTCTGTTCCCATTTCTCCAATACTTCCCTCTACTTCCTTTTGCTCAGGTAGCTCATATGACATTTCTTCCATGTGTGTTGTTTCAGATTCTGGAACTTGAAATGTAAAGGATTCTTTAATTGTCTCCACAGTGGTAGTTGAACTATCATCTGGAGTGCTATACTGTTCGTCTTGTCCAATCTGAAAAGTCATTTCAAGTTCTTCTGATGGCTGTTCACCAATTTGGAATGTGATTTCCTCAGATTGAACTGAATCTGGTACTGCCTGATCCCTAGAGTCTACTTCATCACGTTGATCAAGCATGAAAGTCTGTGTCATTTCTGGTACTTGTCTTTCTTGAAGTTCAAAGGAATACTCAGCCCCTTCCTGTGGTTGATTTTCAACTGCAATGGTAAATTCATCTCTTGATGTATCAATACTGACGGGAAGCTCAAGTGCTTTCTCTTGTATTTGAGATTCATTGTCAGTTTCAAGTTTTATTGTCATTTCAGAGGATTCAGTGGGTTGACTTTTGATTTCAAATGAAACTTGATCTGTATAAGTGTCAGACACATCTGGAATTTCCAAGTCTTCCTGTTCTATTTTTGTTATTTTTTCTGTTAGAGATGTATCCTCTTGTTCAGGGGCAGATATTTCTGTACTGAGCTGAAAAGTAACTTCCTGTGGTTGACTTGGCTGTTCCTGGGTAATCTGCAATGTGACTTCATCTTTGTATGTATCTGAAACCTCTGGAAGAGTAACTTCCTCTTCAACAGTTTTTGAGATTTGTTCTGTGAATGTTGTCTCTGATGTTGTTGGTGCTGTTTGCTCTGAGTCTATCTGAATTGTCATTTCTACAGACTCTGGTGGTCTGGGGTGAACATCTATGACGATCTCCTCAGTTTCTATTTGTTCAGTTTCAGGTACTTCTATAACTTCTTTTGTCTCTTTAGTGACCTGTTCAGAGTACATAGTTGTTTCTGTTTCAGGTACTGTTTCATGATCTGGTACCTGAATAGTCAATTCTACAGCTTCAGATGGCTTTTCTTCAGTTTCATAAGTCACTTTCTCAATGTGTGTTTCTTCAGTTTGAGGAACTTCAAAAGTAAAAGATTCTTCAACAGACTCAACAGTCTCTTGTGTCTTTTGATCTGAGGTTTCTGTGATCGTTCTTTCATTCAACTGAATAGTAACTGAAGTATCCTCTTGTGGTTTTTCTTTTGATTCCACAACGACCTCTTTAGGATGCATTTCTGATATTTCTGGTAAAACCACTGTTTCTTTTTCAGTAGTTTTAATTGATTCAACATCAGTTATCTCTTGCTGAATCGGCAGTTGTTTATCTGGTTGTTGAAACTGAATATTTATTTGCATTTCTTCCATTGGTTTTCCTTGGAGATCAAGTGTGACTTCATCTTTGAAGGTTTCCTGAGATTCTGGTAGTTGAATGCTAGTTTCTTCAGTTACAGTTTCTGTAACTTTTTCAACAGATTTCACTTCACTTACTTCTGGTATTCTATCAGATATATCAATATCAATTTCAATACCTTCTTCTTCCTCTGGCTCTTTTACAATTTCTATTGTGCCTCGTTCTGAAATATGAATTTCATCATCTGGTGCTTGTGTTTCAGATTCTAGAATCTTTACAGTCCTTTCTGTTGGATATTCTGATACATCGTCACTCATAGCTGTATCAGTTTGAAATGTGAATGTCATTTCTGTTTCATCAGTAACCTGAGGAGTATAATCAACAGATATTTCTTCTGTCTTACTATCTTCAGGTTGAGAAGTCTCTGAGACCTGTGCGTCATCAATAACCATGGTAAAAGACGCATCTGTTTCATCCGTTTTATATTCAGTCTCTTTTACTGGAGTTTCCTCAACAACTTCAGACTCTGACACTTCAGATGGGACCTTTTCCTCCTTGTCAACCTTTTCAATAGTAGGTCTGACCTCTTCAATCTGTTCTTCAGCTGGCCGTGGCAGATCTCTCATTTCTAAGTCATCAACAGACTGTTCCTGCAAAGGAATGACATATTCGGTCTGCTTTGGTTTCTGTTTCATGAAAGTCTCTTTGATTTCTACTTCCATTTTTTGAACAGATTGTCGTCTCTCTTCCACTGTTGTTTTTAAAGTTTCAGTTTTGGTTGTTTCCTGTGTTGGCAAAACAACATGAAATTCTACCTCCTGGGGACCTTCATCTTGAATGATTTCTATGGTCTCAGTGTGTCTCTCTGTAGGGGATTCTCTTAACTCTGTCACTTTACGTTCCTCAGTAACAAGCTGGTGGCTGGTGGTAAGTACCTCAGATGTATCCTGTTCTGGCAATTTTAATTTGAACTCCATAGGTCCATAGGCTTCCTCTTTCTTCATGATTACAGTAGTTTTGTGTATTCCATCTCCCTCCTTGATTTCAGGATACACCTCAGGCTCTTTCTTAAGATCAGAGATGACCTGTGTATATGTAGTGGTCTCAGTGACCGCGGAAGTAGAGGTGGGAGCAATGGTTCGTGGAACTCCAAGTTGGATCTCTACTTGCACTGGGCCTTGTGGCTCTTTCTCCTGTTGAATCGGGATAATTTCAAATGGTTGAGAGACCTTTGGTTTATGGTCTACCTCAATCATCTCACTATATTTAGTTGTTTCAGTGATTTCTGGTATCTCCTCATCTGGAATTTCCTCAATTTTCATGTGTGATCTATGAATTTCATGTATAGGTTCAGGCTGAGTCATTTTTTGGACTTCAATGTGTGTTCTTGTGAATTCTTTTGTGGGGATATCTTCCAGGGATGCTGAAAAGAAGGATGGGAGTGTCAGGATAGTGAATATGCTGCAAGCTTGAAAGTGAAATAGTGCTTATCAGTGCTGGAGGATATTCCAGGTGTAGAGTGATGAAAAAATTGTGGAGGATTTTAATTAGGTTTTGTTTTGTTTTGGTTTAATTTTGGAATTTTTCTTTTTCTGGTGCAGAATGAACATTTTTCCCCCATATTGATTTTAAATTGAATTTCCAAAATCTAAATTATTTTGTACTGCATTAAGAACTGAGAGAACTTTCATATTTAATTGCAACTTTTCATCTCCTTTTGTGAAAATTGTTTGAATTGATATGTAGTAAGTGTGTCATACTAGAAATGCATGAAAAATCACACAGAAGGTGTGCAAAAGAAACTTGCTAGGCTATTTATGCATGAAGGAAGACTTGCATACAAATAATGGAAGAAAAGATATCTAAATTTCTTAAATTTCTACTTAGAAATATGATGTCTATATAAAGTAAAAGAAAAAGACTAATAAACTAGTATTTGGTAAATTCTACAGTAAAATCTCAATCTCCAAACAAAATGGATACTTACACACAACATTAAGTCTGCAGGTGGTAATGGTTTCTCCATACTTGTTCTTTGCTGTACATGTGTATTCACCCTGGTCTTCTGGGAACACCTCTACAATAACAAGTGTGCTCTCTCCTCTACTGAAATCTATTGTTATCTGGAAGTCTGCGCTGTTCATGATTTCTTTGCCTTCATGATACCAACGAATGCGGGGTGCAGGGAATCCTCGGAACCTGACCCTCAGTTCAATACGCTCTCCATCACGGATGGTGACAGGCTGTAGTAGCTCAGTGAACTCGGGGGGTACAATTTTGTCCTCTGGCAACTCATCTTCACTGGCACTGGGAGCAGTCTCATCCTCAGATATGGCATACTTCGGAATGGTCGTGTCTCTTACTCTTTCTGGTTTTTCTTCTGGGATTTCAAACTCCACTCTTCTAGTCGCTAAAACATTATGAAAATGACTTTTGTACTTTTCATCTTACTATGAGTGTAGTAAATTCAAAACAGCCTTTATATGCTTGGTTACTTACGTATGATATTGAGCTTGGTCTTGCATGTGACCACTCCTCTTTCATTTTCCGCTACACAAATGTACTCTGCATCATCCTCTGGACGAAGATGATCAATGATCAGCTTAGTAATATTTCTCTCTGGAACAATCATTGTCCTGTTGTCTGGGACGATTTGAACCTCATTCTTGTACCATGTGACCTTTGGTTGTGGTTCTCCGGCAACAACTACCTCAAGTCTGCACAGAAGCAAGAAAAGAATTGTTAAAGATATACAAGTCATTTATCTCAATAATTATTAGGTTTACTAACAGAAGACTGTGAGTACAATTTTTCCTATTCACCAAATGAAAACTTATTCATTCATGATTATTTTAACTTTTTTATTTCCTTTTCTGTCTGAGCTACAGACTTGAGCTGTACTTACGTGGTGCTGCCTCCTTCCTTTGCTGTTACTTCATTCTCCAGTGGTTTGACAAATTGAGGTGGGATGTCAAGTGTAGTTTTGTACTGTTCCTGTGTTTCCAACACTGAGGAGTCAGTCACGTCCTGTGTCAGAGTGAAAGTCTCTGTAATAGAGGTGTCTGTCTGTGTCCTTCTCTCAACCTCCTCATCTGGCATTGCTACAAAGTCAGAAAAAAATAGATACCAGACACATTAACATACCATATATATAAGTTTTATACAAATGTTTTTTAATAAAAAGCACTTACTGTCCACAACAAGACTGGCTGATGTTGTGGCATCACCAAACATGTTCTCTGCTGTGCAGGCATATTCTCCTGCATCTTCAGGGAAGACCTCTGGTATCTTAAGTGTGGAGATTCCAGTGTTCTCATCATAGCTGATTTGAAAGTCAGTGCTTGGCATCACTTCTTGTCCATCTTTGTACCACCTAACTACAGGTAAGGGGTTTCCTACAACACGGCAAGTCATAGTTACCTCCTCCCCATCAGGAAGAATTTGTGGTTGAAGGGCCTCCACAAACTCAGGTGGTGCTTCTTCTGTGGTTTCTGGAACAAGAACTGTTTCAAACTGGACTGCCACATCTGGTTTCTTTTTTGGTGGCTCCTCTCCAGGAACTGAATCCTGTTTGCCAAGTCTTTCATCAATTGGTTTTTCATCTGGTAACTTGATTTTCTTTGTTACAATTTCTGGTACCACTGACTCCTCACTAATTTCTGGCTGAGTGTCTTCTGGAGCTGGAGCTCTGGTATCAGGAACCAGAGTGATGACTTCTCTTTCTGGGGATTCCTCTGGTACCTTTTCTTCCACAAGTGGTTTAGGTTTAGGTCTGTCAATGACCTTGGGTTTGACCTCTTGTTCAAGGACCTCCTCTTGGATCTCATCAATTGGTTCCTCCTGAGGCTGTGGAACTCCACTGGTCATGTACACTACTTCAGGAGATGGAGATCTTGGAGCTTCTTGTTGTAAGGGTACAACCTTTGGCCTCTCAATTACCTGAAATCAATTGTTTGAAGTTAAATACCTGATTTGATTCTTCAAAATATTCCTTTCAATAAAACTAAGTCAGATAAATTATAGTAAATACCTGTGGTACAAGGTTTTCCTCTGTGACCTCCATTCCCTCTTGAGGTAGCTGCATTGTGAACTCCACTTCTGTCTGATCCATTTCCATGGGGGTCTCTTCATAAACCTCTTCATCCACTACCCCAGAGTCAAGTACACTGAGGTACATTCTGGTGCTGGCCTCTCCAGCTGGGTTATGGGCCACACACACATACTCTCCCTCATCTTCTGGGAACACCTCAACAATAAGTAGTGTGATCTCCCCAGTGTCTGGATTGTATGTAATCACATACTCTTCATCATGGTCGATGTTCTTTCCATTGTGGAAGAAGGAAATTTGAGGTGGTGGTTTTCCAGCAACTTTGCATGGAACATTAAGTTCTTCTCCATCTACAACCTCGATGCTCTGTAGGGGTTCAGTAAAGCGTGGAGGCTGCAGAGAGGTTGAGGGGGATGGCTGCACATAGGCAGTGTCCTCTGGACGCTGAGGTACAGGGGGCATCTGTTCAGTTGCTGGCTCTGAGAAGGAATTCAAAAATTAGTTACAATTCATATTTTTTTAAGGTGTTAGATCACTTTTTTCCAAAGATGCGTTAAATTATCAGCTTTGATGACTGTTGCAGATCATACCTTGTACATAGAGAGTGGTGCTGGACACAACCTCTCCTAGCTCTGAGACAGCCCTGCATGTGTATTCTCCAACATCTTCTGGTCCTACTTCAATAATCAGCAGGACAGATTTGCCGTCTTCATACAGGACCTCATAGTGAGGAGAAGGATGGACTTCCATGCCATTGATGAACCAGGTCACCAGAGGGGGAGGGTATGCATCCAGTTTACATTCAAGTCTAAAAAAGAAGCAAAGGATCTGTTTAACATGTCATATAACATTTGTTTTTTAGACGAGCTTGTATCTACATGTACATATGAAGATCAGCTCACACACAAATGCAGACTTGGAGATTGTCGTACCTTGCTATTCCCCGTTCTCTGACGTAGATCTCGGGTTCCAGAGGTTCCTTGAACACTGGCTTGACTAGTTGAGATACAGTGTGTTCCTCTCTGGTGATAGTTGTCGTTGTCTGTGTTACTGTCATTGTTTGTTGTTTAGTGTCTGAGATAGGAAGGGACACAACCTTCTCTTTGTCTGCGAATCAGGAGATGATCAGATGATTAAATTTTGCAAATAAACTTTTATAAACTAAAAGGTGGAAGTGAATGAGAAATACTGGACATTATTTGACAGTTAAAACTTGCATAACGGGACTTTAATTATAACAATCTTGATACACAACTCTTTCTGTGCTGTGCCCTTTCCCAATCAAATTACGAATGACATAGATGTATATAACAACACAAAACACCTGATGACCTACCTGGGATGGTGAGAGTGGTGCGACAGGTAATCTCGCCCATCTCATTCTGTACCCTCAGGGTATACTCGCCCTCATCCTCAGGCTGGACTTGTTTGATGACCAGTATAAGAGTGTCCTTATCCTGATCGATCTCTCGACGGTCGGATGGGACGATCTCCTTCCCACTGAAGTACCAGTTGTACTTGGGGGGAGGGTAAGCCGAGACCTGAGCCTCGAGGCGAACATCTTCCCCTGGCTTCATGTCTTTGACGGGTGACAAAGCTTTGATAAATTCAGGTGGATTTGTCCGAATTGTGGTAATGTATTTCTCTTCCAAAAGTCTAGCTTCCTCAGAATCTAGAACATAAAAGTTATATATTTCATCTCTATTTCTTGCAGGCATATATCCTATAATCAGAACTAGCAGACCTGGGACAAGTTTTCTCCTACCTTGAACTGCTCCATCAAGTTATCTCTCTGAAGGAATTTCCCACCATGCAACTGATACTTATTCTTCATGCACAGACCTATACTAAACTGAAAACAAACTGCTTGCACATTGCACTTAGTCAGTCAAAACATTGTTAGTAATCATCAAACAGTTTGTCTGGTTTTCTTCATAAAAAGTCTTTCAAAGGGATGTTTAAGAAAAAAATGCAAGAAAAGTAATGGTATATAATGCATATGGTTGTTTTACAAACATGCTGGACAATAAGATTTCAGTCTTAAAAAACAGTCTTATACACTTTCAAATAACATACTAAAACAGAAAAAAATGTTCTGAAAAGAATAATAATTGTATTATTTGATGCAAAAGTAACTGTCATGCTTAAATTACTTAATTCTAATGAGAAACAAACCGAAATAAGGTTTCCTCAAGAAACATTATTTTTGTTTGTGATCCAAGCAATAATGCAAAAACATTTCAGAGAATAAATACACATCACTATTAGACAAGTTGACGTTGACTCCTTGCATGCCTCGGAAGTGAATCTGAAAAAACACACAGCATTTCCACATAAAATAATCATCATGCCAATAGTAGATTTCTTTACAGATAGAATTTAACAGTATTTCATTGATGAGCTCAAGATATATCATGCCAACAAGATTCTCATATCTTTAGTAACACTTACCTCCACCACCATGCATGGTCTCTGGTCCTGGCTCTCTTACCTTTACACATAGTCTCCCATGCAGCAGAAGGATGGGCGGAACTACACTTACCTTGAACATAGAGTTCAGCAGAACACTCAGTGGTGCCCGAGATGTTCTTGATTCTGCATGTGATGAGTCCACTGTCTTCTGGGAAAGCTTGTTTGATGGTCAAGATGGTGGATGTTGGATTCACCTCAATCTGCCAATGAAATAAAGCCACTTTCATAATAATCTGTCTTAAAAATGAAGTAAACTTGGTCTAATATCAGCCCTTTTTTCCCTGCTGTGTAACAACACATCATTTTTATCCATTCAAAACATACCTGGTAGTTCTTTGAGTTGTGAATGACTTGGAGACCATTCCTCAGCCAGGTGATCTCAGGTGGTGGAACCCCAGAGAATCTGGCCTCGAATTGAGCTGTGCTTCCCTCCACCACTAGTGTGTTGGTGATGGGCTGGTTGAAACTTGGTGGCTGAGTTCTTGACTCGATAGAGGGAGCTTCAGCATCACTTTCAAGTCCTACAACATCAGATAATATTTATATGTATATTAAACTATGGGTATTCTTTATTCAAAGCAAATAAAATAGAGCATTGAGAAAGTTCACTGACCTTGAACTTTGAGTAGAGAGCCGCATGTGGTTTCACCGGCTTTGTTTCGGGCCACACAGCGGTAGTTGCCACTGTCTTCAGGGAAGGCCTCCAGGATACTCAGGCTGTGAGTGCCATCGGGTGACGACTCCATTCTGAAGTACTTGGAAGGCTTGATCAGTTGGTTGTTTCTGTACCAACTCACGATGGGAGCTACAATAGCAAGAGATTCAGTTGGAGAGCGATCGGCCTATATAAATTCTTTATTGCTGGCTCTATTGAACTTTTTACTTTCCCCATCATTTCTCACATCTTAATAATCTGAGCATACCTGGTGATCCCTTGATTTTACAGGTGAATGTGGCAGGTTCTCCTTCATCCACAATCAGATTCTGAGGTTCTGAGGTGACAGTTGGGGCCTCATCTGGGATCTCAGTAAGTGGTTCCATAGGCTCAGGAGACTTCACTGGGACTGCATTGATACAAAAAAATTATCATAGGTGCTCCAAGGGTAACAAATAGCTTTACTGAATGGTTGTTTCTGATCAACGGTTTTGTCAAAAGAAATTATAGTACTTATTTTTTTTAACCAAATACTTTCCTAAACGCAGCACCTTTCAAGACATAATGGCCATACTTCATAGGTTTTATTCAAACAAACAACCCAGATACAAATACACTCAAACAACACTCATGTTGACTTACTTTCTACATTGAGCTTGGCCGTGCAGGTTGCCTTGCCCACAGTGTTGAGGGCCACACAGTCGTACTGGCCAACATCCTCGGGCTGGGCCTCGTAGATGAGGAGTGTGTAGTTATCCTCCTCCTCTATGAACTTCCAGCGAGGCGATTCCTCCAGAGGCTTACCATCCTAGTAATACAACACACCTTAAATCTCGTTCATGTTTCACAATCCCAAAAAATAAGCAATGATTTCAATTGAAGCTTAGAGGATCAGACTCCAGTTTATTAAGTTTAATTAGAATCCATTCTTGTTCTCACCTTTCTCCACTGGACAGTAGGTTTGGGTCGGCCCGTCACTTGACAGTCGAATGTTGCTGGTTCTCCTATCACGGTGTTGATGTCATGAATCAGGTTGCGGAACTCCGGTGAGTTGACTCTCTCGGTAGTGTCCTCTTCCTCCACCACTGTCAGCTTGGCCTTACACTGGACGGTGCCGTACATGTTGTAGGCCTTCACCATGAACATGCCGGTATCCTCGGGAAAGACCTCTGGGATGTGTAGAGAGCTGGTGGACTCTGTCGTATTGATCTGACAACCAGAACACAGTACAGTCAGCAAAGTGTTCACTATTTCAAAGGTCTAAAGAAATCTCTCTGCAGTAAACATGGATACAGCAAACATGCTTATAAAGAATTCACCCTTACTGTGAAGTCAGTTTCATTTCCATATTTTTAAAACATTCAGTAATAAATTATTATTTAGCAAACCAAAATTGTTTGTCTTCAGTCTGGCATTTCTCTGTAAGCAAGTTTTATTGTATGTGGTGAAATTTGTGAAAATAATTTTTATATATCATAAAAGCCAAACCACACGTGGGAGTGCACAGTTAACCTAATATCAAAAATAATCTTCTGGTGGTTTGATATTTGAGATATACTGGCTGAAGTTATGAGTCAAAGCATGCCAGATATAATGATTGCATATTGAACATCTAGAGTAGTAGATAAATAGTGTACACCTATGTAGGTACATTGTGTACAGTGGTAGATATATAGTGTACACTTCAGGAATAAGTACAATGGTACACCTGTTGTGTGTAACACAATAAACTGTGCTACCTGGTTATGTGCATTGTATATTTAAATCAATCTATTACACTTACTTACATCAACATAAAATTTACATCAGTAGTAATGCATTTGTAAACTTTGATAAAAGCTTAATAATACAACAAGTGGTCCTTTTCTTTACACATTATTCATATTTTCTGTCACTATGACCAAATAAAGGAAATCTTTCAATAATACAAGTACTGAGGTACATGATGAAAATAAAATTGTTTTCTTGAGTAACTTTTTTAATCTCTTCTTTATCCAATTGTTTTCAAGTACTTAATTACATTCAAGAAGCTTTCCAGGTAATAAAGGGCAAAATGCTACAATATGATTGGACAGTTGTTGCATTCTGAGGGAATATTTTCTACTTATACTCACTTTGAACTGTGAAAGCAAAAGAAAAGAATTTGAATTCAAAAATTAATTACTAATAAATAAGTCTATATAGTTATACAAAGTTACATCTACAGATATATTGGAACTTAGTAGATTATTAAGATAATGCCGGTTGATGTTTTTTTGGGGTTTTTTTTTTTATGATTAAAGATATGAGTAAAGCAATGGAATAAAATGATGCTGAAATATTTCAGGTAACCCCCTATCAATTACCTCAGGAGAAAAGTTAGGAAATAACAAATAAGCCTACAACAAGATTAGGAACTATGAATGTTTATGAAATGAATTCATCGGCTAAAAACATGAGCAAAATGAAATGAAAATGTCCAATACTCAAAAGTCATCATGAGTTACTCAATTTTCGGTTGAGAGGACCATGTGGGACAGAAGCCAAGCCTTTACCTGGAAATCATGTGATGGGTGGATCTCAAAGTTGTCTCTGTACCAGGAGATGATGGGTGGCGGGTAACCTTTGAACTGAACCTCAATCCTGAATCAGAAATAACAAGCTCTAAAGGTATGTTTCAAAGCAGACACAATTTTTGTTAATTTCAAAAACTGTTCGTAAGTTATAAATAGCTTATTCTTGATGAACTCTTTTTTCTGTGATCAAATATAAACTAAATAAGCTAAGTAATGGTCTAACATAATAACGATCTTGAGGTAGGGACTTACGTGATTGGTGTTCCTTCAGTGACACGGAGAGGTCGGATGGGTTTGATAAACACTGGTGGTTCGCGTCTCTCCAGCACGATCTGAGTCTCTGAGATATTGCTTTCCTCGGTTGGAACAGACTGCTCCGGAATGACTGGAACCATTCGAGCCTTCTGGATCTCCATCTGGATCTCTGGTCTGTCTGGTCGGACCACACGAGCGGGCTGATCTGGTTTGGGGTGAGACATGAATTTGGAGTCAGCTTTCATGTACATTTCTTTCTCATGTTTCATCTTGATTCTTGTTTCATGTGCTGTAATGAAATGGTTTAGGCATTATAAAGGAAAAAAAATATAATCTAAAAGAACATTAAGTCTTCTGAAAACATAATGTTAAATATTAGTAGCTTCTGATTTTTTTTACCTCTTTCAATCTGTTTGAGTTCATAGTCAGCAGATTTGGGAATCTCAAATGGACGTTTGAATTCCACATTCTTGAGTTCGATCTTGCGTTTGCGATCAAGCTCAATCTCGAGCTCTCCTTTGGGAGCTTGTCTGAGCTGTGAGCGCCAGTCCTCCTTGGGTAGGACATTAAGGACTGTGCTGGCCTCTGCTTCACCCTCTGTGTTCTTAGCCACTACTCTGATCTGACCGCTGTCATATTCCCGTACTCGGGGAATGTCCATGTAGTTCATCATGCCATCATATCGGATCTTGAATCTGCTACTCTGAAAACCAAAAACAATTCAATTAATAAAACTGCATTAAAGTCTGTTCTGTTCAGAAAAGACATACCTCAATGAATTTGACAATTGTACAGGGTACTTACAGTCATGATCATGGTTCCATTGACCCACCAAGTGACACGGGGTCGTGGGTAGCCACTGACTTTAACCATAAACTTGGCTGGTTCTCCCTCTGCAACTTCAACTGGTTCTGGTTTCATGTCAATTGAAGGTGGATATTTCACTTTAGGTTCTTCCATTTCTCTTTCATCCAGATGAGCAGGTCTGTAGAAGTCAAAGAATTGAATAGTTTGAACTTTATTTCTCCAGATGAATGAATTAGCGTGAGAGATGAATGAATCTGATATGCTTTACCTTCTCCAGTTTTCTTCCATTTCCTGGAGACGTAGAGCCCCCTCTCCTGGTAGCTGGGTTTCGGCAATGATAGACTGCTGGCCTCTACATTTAATGGTTGCCTGAGTGACATCTGTACCATGAGCATTGGTGGCTCGGCATTCATACACCCCCGAGTCCTCTGGGTAGGTGTACAAAATGTCCAGTGTCACAAAGCCAAACTCAAACATCGGCTTAAACCGGTGACCTAAGCAGAGGGATAAGTATTTCACTTTACCAAATCAAAGAATATTACTATTTAAAAGTCTTTGTAAATTGTTGACAATATTTACCATGATGCAGGGGCTGGTTGTCCTTGTACCATTCCACTTTCATGGTGGGGTCACCGTACGGCATCAGTTTACACTCAAAGTGGGCCGAGTCGTTCTCCTTGAGTGTGGTCAAGTTCTTGATATGTGTCCTAAATTTGGGAGGTCGTTTCTTGTCCTTGTGGTAAAGGTCCTCCTCAGCTGGGGCCTGTCCCTCTCTGCGAATGAATTCACGCACAGCTGATTCTCGATATAGGTCCCTGTAAAATAAGTAAGGCATGTTGTTATAAACTTCCAATTCCTTCTCTATATGGTTTAGACCTCATCTAATTGAAAGTTTATTTATCAATACACTCTTTTTTATACTTGAACTGATGATAATAAAATAATGACAATGACTAAAATCATTCCAGAAATTAAATATAACAGGGAATTGCACTTAAGTTTAAATAAGTGGATAAAAATCTGAAAATGAAAACATCAGGTACTCCATAGGAAAGGATAATACTGGAGGATTCAACAGAGATTTTCCTCAGAAGTAATGTTGGATGACAGGTCATAATTTAGCATTGGATTCAGAATTTTTGTCTCAAGTAAAATGACTGGGATCGACACATATGTACTTCAAAAACACTGGAAAAACAGGGGCAGACAACTGTTGACAAGGTCACTCATTCATGCATACAATTTCTCTCACTTTTTCTCTTCCTTTGGCATGGCTAATACATCCAAAGGTGCTGAATACAATAATGGTCTGCGAAAAAATGTGATCAACAAATGTCATCAACAATTTTCAGTAAAACCTGCTAATTCTTTATTTTTAAACATATAAATAACACTCAAACATGCATACAAATTTTATTTAAAGTATTTCATAATAAACATGAAAGGCATGCTTTAAATAAAAATTGCAATGCAATTGAAAAAAAACTAGGTAAAACAGAGATTTGTGTTGGAGTCAATGAAATAAAAGACTTTCAGAGTTGAGATGTAAACTTCAATAAAATTGTCAAAGAATCCCAACAGCAACAAAAACAAATTTGCAGAAGCAATTTTGATGCCAGCAAGCATCATTTTCAGCAACTAAAGCAGAACCTGAACTATCAGGAGCTATAAAAGAACAGCAGAAATATTTCATCAAACTTTGCCAGATAAAACAGCCTGCAAAAAATCAACAACATTATTTCACACTCTGAAGCATCAACAACTTATTAAGAACATAAATGGCCATGAAGAACATAAGCTGCCAAAAGCTTTTTGAGCTGAAATAAACACTCCAAAACATCCCACACGCGCTAACCTGAGTTCTTCCTCTCGTTTTTCAATGTCAGAGGCTACTTTAGGGATAATGCTGTGATCTGGGGCCCAATGGGTTACATCTTCAGAATCAGTGTCAACAATCTGTGGTTTAGGAGGCTCAGGGGCTCGTATTGGCTCCCATGAGTCTACCAACTCAGACTGTAATTTCAAAGGCTCTATATCAATCACCAGTCTCTTGGGTGCTTCACTAGGTTTCTTTTTACGAATCTTTGGCCCAACATAAGCCCAGCTTGGAGCTTCTGAATCAGACTCTGTGAAGATTGAGTCAGACTCTGACCTGTACTTTATTTTAGGTCCTTCATCAGATTGTGGTCTGTGCTTAATTTTGGGTCCTTCATCAGATGAAAATGTGACCCTTTGTTCTTTCTTCTTGTGTTCCACCCTCTTCATTTTGGGTGATAACTTTGGTTTAGATATCTCTGGTTTCTGAGGCTTCATCTGAAGAGTAACCTCTGATTTCTTGGGTTGTGTTGGTTTCTTCGGTTTGGGTGGTGGCGCAGGCGCTTTTGATGTTGTGTCCAAAGTCAAAGATGTGACTGACAGCTTATCATCAGGAAAATAAACTGTTTTCTCAACAGGTGGTGTCTTCTGTATGGACGTTGGTGGTTTCACAGAAGAAAATCCAGGAGGTTTCTCTAGGAATTTAAAAGTTTCCTGGAATGTTTGAGCATGGGTTGGAGATGATACAGCTTTGTAAAATTCAACTTTTGCATGAGGTTTCCCACCATCCTCTGGTTTGGATACTTTTGGTTTTGGAGGCACGGAAGGTGGATATCTTTTTGCAAGAGTTTTTTGTTTCTTCAACTGGGCAATCTCTGATGGTTTCAGATTGGCTTCTTCCTCAATCTCAACATCCAAAGAACCTGGTCCTCTCTGGAAAAATTTGGCTTCAGCTGACACAAAGTCAGGCTGTTGGGCAGCAGGTACTTTCTCACTGATTCCCGTTTCAAACTTTTTTGAAACATTTTTTGTTGTTATTTTGGATACAGTCATTTGTTGAGGCTTTTCTGGACTAACATCAATAGGCTTCTGTACCATTGGCTTAAATTCCACTGATCTGTAGCCAGGCTTCTCTGAAGGAGAAACCTTTCCTGCCACTTCAGTCTGAAATTTTTTAGATACTTGACTGTAAGTTGTTCTAGTAACCCCAGCTGGTTCCAGACCAGACTGGTCTACCCCAAGATCTACATCGACTGGAGCTGGCTGACCTGGCTGAAACTGAGTTGATATAAAGCTTGGTTGCTGACTCTGTGGCCTTTCATCTGTAATCTTGGTTTGAAACTGCTTGGATACCTGGGTTGAGGTTTTCTTGGTGAGTTCAGATGGCTCTAAACCATACACTCCCAAATCAACCTCAAGTGGCTGTGGTTTTGCAGGTTGTTCTACTTCAGCTCTGCCAGATTGTTGATCTTGGAATACCCTTCTTTCAGTTTCAGTAAAGCGTTGTGCTGACATTTGACTTACAGTTTGTTGTACAAACTGAACACCACTCACTGTCTTCTGATCAACCTGGATATCATACGGGCCTTGAATGAATTGACTCTCTGAGACAACGAAACCTTGTTGTCTAAAGTCAGTCTCATCTTCAGGTTTTTTCGGCCCAAATTTCTTATATCTGGCTATTTCTGAAGGTTTTAGATTAGATTCCTGAACATCAATTTCCATTTCTACAGGTTTCCTCTGAAAGAATTTGGCCTCAGCACTGACAAAATCTGAACCTGGTTCAGGCAAGACAGTAGTATCCAATTTAGAAGTGGTGGGTTTAGAGAGAGGTTTAGGTTTGCTTTCTGGTTTACTATAAGAATTAAAGACAGTGAAAGTCAGGACAAACATTGTACAACATTGAGGTGGTTAAAATACATACAAGCATATATAGAGACAAAATAACTCAATAAATGAAATATAAAAGCATTAAATTGTTATCAACTATGGTTATATCTACAATATCTACATAAACAATAGATTTGGTAGGGAGGGCTTGAACACAGCATGCTGATGGTCCACACCTTGGCTTGAATACTCCTGGCGCTTTCACTTTCATGTTCTGTGGCAGGGTTGGTGGAGCCTGCCTCTCTGGAGCTGCTTTAGGTACAATCTGTGGCGCATAAGTTGGTGCAATCGGTGCTGGTTTAAATGTCTCCTTTGGTGGTGAAGGTGTTTTCTGTTTTTTGGCCTTCTTGCGCTCCCTTGGTGAGGGAGGTTTTACAGACCTACGTTAAGTGTTAATTCAATGTTTAAACATATATATATTCCTACAGTTATCACAGTTTTATACGTTAGAGCTATTTTTGTCTATCATTAACATTGCAAAGTGCTGCACAGTGTAAAATCGTGAGTTAAGTGTGAGTAAATTCACTGTTCTTACTTTGTTATAAACAATACTAGCAGAACCTGTGAGACTTAAGAGTTACTGGAAATATATTAAGCTTATGTTAAAATAATGAGATTATCCATTAAATTTGTTGAACATGATGCAAATCTGAGAGTCCTCTAAGTTGGTCATGCTGCAGTAAATCACCTGTATTGCTGATGTTTCATTTGTTGAGTAAGAGAAATCTCTGGTTCTCTAATAGGTCGTTCTAGTCGGCTGTAACATAAAACAGATTGAAATGCTTCACTGAAATCTTTAATCTGGTTTCATTTTCTCATTTTTATTTTCATGCATGCTTTCTCTCAGCATATTTCCCAGCATGCATCACTCATCATGCCTTTACCTGTCCGGTTCATCTTCAGTGGAGTATCCCACAAGTCTCAGTGTTGCTGCCTCCGTATCAGAGACATAATGAATTTCCTGTACAGGTCCTACCTCTCGTATCTCATAGTGACTGCAAACAGCCATGTCACAAAGTTAAAAACAAGTCCTTAATAAGTCCATTTTGATTTCTTTTCACATTGAATACTCTCATAATCATTCATCAATTATCAAAATTTAATATCTTTTCACAAATTTTTCTTAATACCGGTAGATATAAATTCTGATACTTGTCGGAGAACTCAAACAACCTATATCACAAACTCTTCCAAATTCAAGAAAAACATGCAGACTAAATATAAATGTCATGCAAAAATCTGTTTTTTTATACTGAACAAAAAATGAACAAGTTTCATAGTTCAAGCTCATTAAAGAAAGAGATAAGTGATATATAGGAAGAAGGGAAAGGACAGGGCTTGGAGATACATGTATAAGGATCTCATTTCCATGGTGGGTGTATTTTAGGATGGGGGATAAATCAAGAGGTTGGGAAAAATCAAAACTTGACCAGCAAAGTTTGGGAAAGGAGTCACTCAGAAATCAACTTCATTTCACTCAGTAACACACCTTTCAGGGGCCGACTCAAAGCCTGATATAGTGATATCTATCTCCTGCTTCTCTAAAACTGGACTGGGTGGTTTAATGGTCACATGTTTCTTGGTGGTTACTTTTGACTTTGTAGTCATCCTTATTTTCATAGGTGGTGCTGGTGGTGGGGAGGGTGCCACCTTTGATACAAAATTAGTCAGTGAGGGGGACATCCCCTTTAGTGACCTTGCAGGTGAAGGTGATGATGAGGCCCTTGAGGGGGGCCTCCAGATTGAGAGTGGAGCTGGTGAGGCCAGTCTTGGGATAAACCTAACTGGAGATGGTGACACAGACCTCATGGGAGAAGGAGATGCTGACATCTCCCTAAGAGGCCTCACAGGTGACTGTGAGGGGCTCCTTTGCTGCCACATAGGGGCAGGAGATGCCACTTTGGGTATAATTCTTACAGGGGACGGAGACACCCCTTTCTGGGGCCTCACTGGTGATGGAGATGTACTCCTTGGTTGCCAAACTGGGGCAGAAACATGTGAAATCACACGCACTGGAGAGGGTGAGGCCATTCTCGGGGCCTGCGTTGGGTAGGGAGAAGCCTCTTTTGAAGGCTTTGGGGGTACTGATGGTGGCACTTTACGAGCTGGAGATGCTCTGAAATAAATAACAATGGCTGCTTAAGTCATGCTATATGATGGCTAAATTAACATCACAATACAGTAGACAAACTCTGCTTTTAATATATGAAGTATGTGTACACTATCAATACATCACTGCTATTTGACACTTATTTGCTCATAATTCATCCTATCATGCTTAAACACTCTGTATTCATCTCTACATTTTTTTTTTCATGCTTAAATAGTCTTCCTCATTTCAAAGCTGAAAAACAACATCCTGGGCAAATATTTGACGAATATTTACTGTGCCGTATAAGAGCATCATGCCATGGCAGAATTACACTAATCATCAGCATATTCTACATAATTGCTTAGCTATACACTGTATACAATAGTTATCATTCCAAATAAAAATATAGACCTTTCATCCTCCTCTGGTCTAAATGGAGGTGTAGCTCTCTCTAGAGGCTCTCGTCTGCTCAGAAAAATAACACGCAACATTATAGCAGACATTTCAATGAACTATATGAATTGCCTGCATTATAAGGACTAAGACACTGTCATGCATCTTGTTCATGCAGACAAACCTTGGTGTATCCATTTCATCTTCTGACACCAAGCGAAGGTATCCAGTCTCTGTGTCGGACGCATAGCTGATCTGCTGCACAAATCCCTCACTCTGAATATCGTAACTGTGTAACAGAAAAACATACTGATATTCACTCTCAGTTTATCAACTTCTTGGCATGCAAATTGGTTTCTCTTAATGCAATGTTTGCATGCAGAAAAATCATCCCTCCTGATGGTGAAAAACTGTCAGACATGCAACTTGATAGAGCACACTTCATACCCTGGGGGAGAGGGCGGCTTGACTCGAGTCTTGTCGGATATCTGCACTTTCTTCTTGGATTGTACTTTAGGTGCCATGGATGGTAAAGGCACAGGGGCTGCTACAGGGGCTGCCACAGGAGCAACATGCATAGGCTGTTCCTGGGGTGGAGCCACTGGTCTGGGAGCCTCCTTGGGTGCTGGGGTGTGTTTGTAAGTGGACACCTCAGTCTTGGGTCTCATTTCCAGTGGTGGTGCTACTGGTTTATAAGCCTGAGTAGCCGGTTGTGCTGGCTTTGTTGGCTTTTTGTGCTTGGTCTGTCTGGCTTGTGGGATGTCTTCCCCTTGTTCAAACCTTGCCTTGGCCTCAGACACAGATTTGGGGAGAACCTCCTCCTCCACTTCCATTGGTTGTTCCTGTGTGGGCTCCAGCACAGGCTGGACAACAGGTGCTTGTGGTGTGATCGTCTTCTTTGATGTTGCTTGGTCAATAGGTCTTTGTCCAAGTCTAGGGTAGTATAGACATATTGATCTTTATCTTTTAAATTTTTTTTTCAAGTTTAAAAAAAAAATCATTTCTGAAGAATTCACATTTCACTAATATGAAAAAAAATTTGTCTGTTACAGTATTAATTGCTTTTTCTTTTAACTGCTGTTATTTTAAAATCCACACACATGCATATATTAAATTCAAACTTCAAATTGAAACACGGTTATGAAACAAATTCTGCAGTCTTGCAAAAACTAAGGTATTGGTCTAACCTTCTTCGTTTTGGTATAGGGGAGGATTCAACAGAGGTTGAGACAGGGGTGGGAGGAGGGACCCTAGGGGTGCCCTGAGTCTTAGGCACAT
Organism: Magallana gigas; assembly: GCF_963853765.1. NCBI lineage: Eukaryota > Metazoa > Mollusca > Bivalvia > Ostreida > Ostreidae > Magallana > Magallana gigas. The sequence goes on along the minus strand of NC_088854.1, from coordinate 6,239,713 downwards.
CCTCTGGGGATTCTGGTCCATATGGCTTGTAACTAATCAAGTAATTCAAAGCTAGTATAATATACTTCCATGATCATAAAAGTTTTATTCTAGCATTAAATAATTTCTTAGATAAACTCACTTATTTAATGGTAATACCTACACTAGTTAATTAATCAGTAGATCTCACTAATCAAATTGTAATTCTTACATTAATCAATTGATCAATAAAACTCACTAATTAAATTGTAATTTTGATATTAACATTTTGCCATTTATAAAATGATTGTCAAACACATGTAACTTATTAATAACTAAAATTACAATTTAAAATAAATTATTTTTCATGCCCACAAAATTTACATGTACTTTCAAGCCTAATTACCAGTCTATCTTAAGACAAGCCAATTATTTACAACATAGGTACTAAATTACTTAAATATTTTCTCATCCTTGAAATTCATAATTACTAACTATATTTTGCCAAGGATTTGAATAGACTAATTGGTTGGTTATTTTCATATCATAAGACATGCTTTTAATTCCGAAAAGATGACGTGTTCAACTGTTATGCAAAATTGTTCTCTTAATAAAGCATTAATTGCATCCATACACCCCCCCCCCAAAAATAAAATAGTGCAAACATTGTTTACATGAAAAAAAACCCAGTACAATAAGAAATAAAATGTTTTTATAATCACAATTCAAAACAAGGTAAAGGAAAAACATGCTAAATTTATCTGTAACACACTTCCTTCATTCACTTTTTTACTGACACTGATTTACTAGCGTGGTCATAACCATGCCAAAGGGAGACAAACATGTCAAAGGAAAAAACATATCAAAGGGAGACAAACATGTCAAAGGGGAGACAACCATGCTCTATTAACCTGGAGATGTCCTCCTCCTTCACTAGTCTCAGAATTCCACTCTCACGCTCAGTTGAGTACGAGATCTGCTGAACCAGACCTTCTGGTTGGATCTCATAGTGACTAGAAAAGGGTAAAAAGTTCTTATCAGGGACACTGCTTAATTCGGCGATATAAAAAGTACACAACAACCAGATCCTCTGGGATCCACCCATCTATGTATTGACAATGTACTTACGGTGGTGAATCTGTCCTGGAGACCCATGGCTCTGTCTGAGGTACAGTGGGTGGAGAAGGTACTTTTCTGGGAGCTTTGGATATGCTGATCTTTTTCTTTGGTGGTTCCACTTTCTTTGGCTGGGTCTGTACATTCAGCTTAGCTCGTGTGGAGGCAGTTCCAGCCACATTAGCTGCAGAGCACTGGAACCATGCACCATCTGACACATGAGCAGCAGGGATGGTGAGGGTGGATCTACCCCCCTCTGTTTGGATCCTGAGTAACAAAAACAGATATTACAAAATATTGCCTGTGTTGAACACCCCATGCACATCGTGCAGATAATTTGCTACAACAAATACTAGGTTTTAAAAAGCTTTCATTAAGTATGAAACTTACTGGTATGGACCAGCATTGGTAAGCATTTTGCCATCCTTCTGCCAGCTGATCATGGGGACAGGTACCCCGGTAACCTGGCAAGTCAAGGTCACTGGTTGACCTTCATTCACAGTGAAGTTCTGCATTCTCTCCACAAATTTAGGAGGCTGCATTTGCTCTTTTTCTGAAAATTCACAATTCCAGGATCAGTAAGTGAGAAAAAATCAACTATAGTTCAGCATTATAATCATGAGACATAAAGACTATAGACCTACCCATGACCTTGAGAGTGACAGTGAAGGTGTTTTCTCCAGCCTTGTTCTTGGCCACACATTTGTATGTACCAGAGTCATATCGAGAAGCTCCTAAAATGATCAGGGAGTTGACTCCATCTTCATTCACCACAATCTATCAAAATAAATAAACATAGCACCAATGAATATTTGAAAGTTATTTTTCTCTGTAAATTGCTAAAATATCTAATTAGTTTCTTTTAGCACTGCCAAACATAATACAGACCTTGTGATGATCATCATTGTGAACTGGGTGTCCATTGAGGAACCACGAGAGTTCAGGAACTGGTCGGCCAGACACCAGAGTGTCCAGACGGACAGTGTTCCCCTCGTGAACCTCTCTGTCCTCGGGGGTCTTCTTAAAGACCGGGCGAGACAGGGCCTCAAGAATGCCTCCCTCATCCTCTGGAGCTTGATCTTTCTTGCCTCTGTTAATTCATGAATTAAACTTGTAAGTGGCACAAAGACTTTTTTATTTGGTGTAACACGTCTAATTTTTTTTGGGTATTGATATCTTAACCTTCTAAGCATGAGCCTGTACTTACTTGTTGAGTATTTTGTCTAAGGTTTCGGGTGCCACAAAAGATGTGGCATCAATGTTTCCAAGTCTGTCTACATAGAGTTTGCTGGAGCAGGTGTCCTTTCCAAGGTTGTTGACAGCTAGGACTGTGTAATGTCCAGCATCCTCTGGAAGAGCCATGCGGATACGCAGGGTGCAGTAACCGTCCTTTGTGAATTTCATCTCATATCGACTTGATCTCTTAATTCTGTGTCCATTTAAGTACCATGCAACCTGAACAGAAACAAGCAAGAACAACCTTGTGAAAACTTCTTATTATAAAAGGAACAAATCTTTTTTTTTTTAAATTCCTTACAAACAAAACAGAGAATTGACTTTAAGATAAACAAGCATGAAAATTCATTACTCAATATTTAGCAATATAAAAAGAAAGTGCATCAAAGAATTAGAACATTCATAATGAACTCCTTCAACAAACCTTTGGTCTTGGCCTTCCAGAGATTCTGCAGACAAAGGTAGCATCTGATCCCTCCATGAGGCGGAAGTCCTTGAGCCTCTGGGTGATCTGAGGTGGGCTCGGCTGAGCCACTGGTGAGCGGTCTAATTCAGACTCATACTCGGACTGAGATGTCTCTGTCTCACTGGAGAATTTGACTCTACCATCTTTAATGTAATTTTGTTGTTTTAGTTTTTCCTCGAAACCAGCAGGTTGGAAGTCCTGTAAGAAAATATCACAAGACATTATAGAAATGCCTATAAAGAGGATTGAAAAAGACCCAGCAAGACTACCCAACAAAATTCTAGAGTTAACATACAGCTGTTGAGGTGACTGGTCTTTCCTCTGGTTCCTGAGATCTCCTGTATTCTAAGTTACTCTCCAGGATTCTCTCAGATCTGGAGGTGACGAATCCCTTGTCAGTCCGGTGTGGTGCTTCCCCTTGACTGAACTGCTCAGTCAAAGCTGCCCAAGAAGGCTGCGGCGTCTCTTTCTGTTGCCATGGTTTTTTGGTTGGTGGTTCTGTTCTCTGTTGCCATGGTTTTTGTTGCCATGTTGGTGGTTGTGTCTTTGGTAGCTCAGGTGCAGGAGGAGGTGAAGGTGGCTTCACTAAAAGTAAACATCATATTGTTTACACTCTAAGGATGTCATTATAGTCTAATGATACTATTGATGTAATGCTTAAAAATCTGAAGAAATTTTACCTTCTGCAGGAAGAAGAACAGCTGTGGAGTTAGTCTCTCCTGCAAAATTAATGGCTGTACATGTGTAGTCTCCTGCATCATCAGGTTTACAGTTAGAGATGACAAGAGAACAGCGGCCATTAAATTCATCAATGCTAATTCTGTGTCTGCAAGAAAAACCAAAATCATTTTAAAATGAAAATAAATTTTACACAAAAATGTTGTAGAATATTTCAAGATAGATCAAGCTTTGCTTCTGACAGAGGCAAACCATTTTACCTAGCATCATTGCGGATGGGGAATCCGCGCTTTCTCCAAGTGATTTCTGGGAATGGTTTACCAGAAATGCGGCACTCAAAGATGGCATTAGTTCCCTCTACCAGTCTGAAGTCGTGGGGCGATTCAAGGAACACTGGTGGCTGGGGCTCCACTGGGGAGGGTACTTTCTCCTCCTCCATCGGTACATGGCTGGCCACATCGGGGCGCTCATCAACCAGCATCTGTTCATACTGGGATGGGGATGGTGCTGAAATAAAATAAATTTCCACTCATACATACTGTATGTTTTTTATGTAAATGGAGAGTTAGACTTTTACAAAATATTAATTACAACATCTACTTCTGCAACATCAGATTAATTAAGAACAATTCCAATGGCTTACCAATTACTCTCAGCATAGCCTCTGTGGAATCTGATCCATCTGCGTTTGTGGCCACACACTTGTACACACCAGTGTCTTCTGGAAAGACCTCGGCTACTGATAGCCGTGATGTGTTGTTCTCAAATGTGATTTGGTAGTCGGGGGAGTTCCTGATGATTAGCCCCTCCCTGTACCACTTAATGATGGGCTCTGGTCCTTTGTACTCTACACGTACCTCTAGGACCAACCTCTGTCCCTCCTTGATTGTCTTGTCCTGTAGTCTCTGTACAAACAACAGATTTCGGTCATAAAAAATTCTATTTTATTCCCTGTTGTCTACATTGAAGGCTTTTTTCCCACATTCTTAGTCTTTAATTTTACAGGAAAATAGAGTCAAACTGTCATGATGTTATTTCAATAACAGTTCTATCAATAGAAACCTAATTACCATTTGTATAACAAACTTCATTTCAGAAAGATGTACAATAAATGAACAATGTGTTATACAAACCTTGGTAAATTTGGGGGGTTGTTTGTGGGATACAGCTGGTTTAAAGGACACTTCAGACACCTGCTTAGGTGGAGCCGTCTCTTCTGGTTTCTGAAACAACCTATATCTCTGTTCAAACATTGGAAGTTCTTTATCCCCTGCTACCTCCATTTCCACTTGCTCTGTGAATTTCTGGGGCTCTGCAGGGCTGCGAGTCTTTGGTGCTACGTCTTTCTTCATGAAGTCTGAAGGCCGCTGAAGCTTTGGAGAGGCAGTTGGCTCTCCGTACGGCATTTGTGTTGCTGGTTTCTGCACCGGAGTGATGGTTTCCTCCATGGGTGCTTGGATTCTAAGCTCTGCTTGGCACTGGGATTTGCCAGCAGGATTTTCGGCAGTGACTGAGAATTTGCCGGCATCTTCATAGAACACTTCTGGTATGTAGAGAGAGTGGATATCTCCCTCCTGTATAATCTCAAAGTCTCTGGAACTGGTCAGTTTGGTTCCATCCTTGTACCATGTGATCTCGGGAGGGGGCTGTCCTGACACCTTGATGGTGAAGCGGACAGGGTTGCCCTCACCAACATCCTGGCTCTTGAGTTTCTGAGTGAATGACGGTGGTAAAACAGAGGCTGTAGTAGAAGAATAAAATAAATAAAACACTGGTTTAAATATCTCTTGAGAGCAAATTAACAATAATCAGTTCAAATCAATCTAAAAAAACAATTCCTTAAAACCTCCTGTAAATTTGGGACATTGTAAGAACAGTTTAAGTAATCCCTTTTTCACTGAACCAGCTGGTTCTCTTTTCCTAGCTCTAACGTATGTGTGTACACACTTCACTTCCTGTAGTGTAATCCCAGTGTGACCTTTACCTAATTCATGGTGGTTCCAGATCTGAATAAGCTGGTGCGCCAGCAGCCCTTTGTATCTCCTACTCATGAAAGGACTTTTACTGGACATCCTCACCCTGAGTCAATATTCCCAGGGTCCACGGAATGACCCCTTCATACTTATCTCCCCCACACCCTAACACAGTCAAAAACACACTACTAGTCGAAATATTGTCACCTAAAAAAAGTCCTCTCCAAAGGAAGTGTGAACATTGGGATTATCAGATTATTGTTTTAGGTTTTAATCTTTAAATATAAACAAAGGTAGTGGTCAATAATAATTTAAAGGGAATTAAAGTTAAATTAAAGGGAATTAAAGTTAATCCTTTTGCAGTGCAGTCTTACGTGAGTGCATACAGTCAGATAGGTCTAGTTTGTAACCACTGGCCCTAAGGTCACTTCTAAGGTAAATCAGGCTTATATACCAGTCCCTTAATAATTGTAAATGCAAGTATTGATTTGTTCACAATGTACAATGAAAACTCAAAAGATGAATATCTTGCACCCTCAGTAAGCACCCTCAGTAAGACGAATACCGACCTTTGATTACAAGCTCTGCTGAGCTGCTGGCAGAACCAGCAACATTCTTTGCTGTACAGGTGAACTTTCCAGCATCCTCTTCAAACACTTCTGGAATAGTCAGACTCACACGGCCATCTTTGTAGGAAATTTCAAAATCAGCTTGGTCTGTTAATTCTCTGTTTTCTCTGAACCATTTAATAGAGGGTTCTGGTTTGCCTGGAAAAAATGAATACAAATATTGAGTTTGAAATAATCATTTAATTACCTTTCCATGCTTTATGAAAGTATCATCCTCTAAGATATAAATTTTTATGAAAATCTTTGTGAACTTACCAGTTACAACTCCATCAAATGTAACCTTTGACCCTTCCATGGCTTGAATGTTTTTGAGGGCCTGGGCAAACTTTGGTGGTACTGGCACTGAGATGGTGAGGTCCACTGGTTGATACTTTGGCTGCAGGTCAGTGGTGATTGTGGTGGCATAGTGCTCCTGAGCAGTGAGCTGTGGCACCTGTGGTTTGACGTCGGTGATAATGGTGGTGGCATGCTGCTCTGAGGATGGGATGTAGGCCTGTTGTTCTCTCTGAGCGGTCATGATGGTGCGACTCAACCTGGTTTCCCTGGAGGTCACAGTTTCTGTATGAGAAACTCGTCTGCTGGTGCTGAAAGTCAAAAAAGAATGCTCAGAAACCACACAACTTAGGATAATTAATCTGTTCTCTTCATGAAAGGTCCAAATCCTATTTCCCCTCTCTGATATGGTCAGAAAGGCCACTTACTATTCAGTAGATCCAAATATCCTGGTTTTGGGAGCTGGCTCCTCATCCACATTGAGGACAGCAGAACACGTGGCTTTGCCTGATGGGTTTTCTGCTGTGATGGAGAATCGACCAGCATCCTCATCAAACACCTCTGGGATGTGTAAGCGGTGGGTGTTTCCATCCATAGTGATCTGATAGTCCCTGGAGACTACAGGCTGTCCATTGAAGAACCAGGTCACCTGGAAAAGTCAGTAATCATAAGTACATGTAATAGATATGAATAGATAGATAACCAACAGCCAATTATTATGCAAAATATTTCTAATTATTTCATAAAATGAAGTGCAAATATTATTCTAAAATCTCTTTGGAAAAGGACAATTTACAAAATACATGCAATATTTCTATTACAAATATATATCAAAAACCATTTTCCTTGGTCAACTTGGACAAAAATAAGCTACCTTTGGCTTGGGGGCTCCAGTGATGCTGCATTCCAGTGTGACAGCATCTCCAGCATTGACACTCAGGTCCTGGAAGAGTCTCTGGAACTCGGGCGGGGAGTGCTCCACCTCCTCACGACCGACCTTGACCTTCATCTCCCTGGTTTCCACCACACGTTTCATTCTCATGACTTCCTCTTGTTCCATGGGCTCTGACACAGTTTTCACAGTTAGTTTACAGTAACACTTGGCTTCTCCGGCCAGGTTAATGGCCCTTACCATGTAGGTGCCACTGTCTTCCTCAAAGGCTTCAGGAATTGTCAAGTTGTGAACATCAGCAAAGGCTGTGATCTGTAATCAGAAAACATAAGTTTGCCTTAGTCTGTGCAACTGTTTTACTAAACAGTGTTTATAAGATGTAAGGAATATACATGCAACTATTTTATGGACTTTTGGATTGATTTATTGTAAATACAGAGAGAGCCTTACCTCGTAGTCTGGGCTGTTGTCTATGGGTTTGTTGTCCTTGTACCACTTGGCCTCCGGTATCGGATGTCCTGTGATTCTACACTGTAGGCAGACTCGGTGTCCTGATTGGACGCTGAAGTCCCGCAGTGGCTGAGAGAATCGTGGGGATGTCATCTCTCCAATGGAAGCATCACTCAACTCGCTCAATGCTGCAAAAATACACAAATTACCCCATATACGTATACAGAAATGTATGGTTTTTTCTCTTAATGTAAATATAATGGAAACTCTACTAATATTGAAATCACTTACGTTCAACATGCAGTTTACAGAGACTTTCAGCTTGGCCGTGGATATTGTTGGCAACGATTCGGTAGGTTCCGGAATCCTCCAGATAGGCCTCCCTGATACACAGTGTGCAGCGGTCACCTTCAAACAGCAGCTGGATGTCCTTGGACTCCTTAACAGGCTTGTCGTTCTTGTACCAGATGACCTCTGGTTCGGGGTGACCCACCAGGATGCAATCCAAACGCACTCGTGATCCCTCCATGGCCTCTTTGGCTGGGGATAGGTGCTGGATGAAGCTGGGTGGAACTGCCTCAATTTCTGTAGAGGCCAGTGAAGCTGACTCTCTGTTAAAAAGAAAGAATTCACTCTTGATATTTAACTTCAGATCTATATAATTGCAAAAAAGTATCTCCCATGCAGTGTAGATGACTGAATTTTGCAAAAAAAATTAAAAATGTCTGATTTTCTAAAAGAAATATTTTACTCTCAAAACCAAATATTTTCTTTGAATGATGGATAACTTACGTGGTGCTAGAGTAGAAGCTCTCCACTGTGACCTGACAGGATCGTCGGATCTCTCCAGCCGCATTCTGTAGCACCACTGTGTATGTCCCTGAATCTTCAGGGAAAGCCTCCTTAATCTCCAGTGTGCATCGATTAATATCAATTGTTATCTATAAAAAAAATATCGATTAAAATTAGTAAATCCTTTCATATTGAATGAAATTATAATTTATTCAGGTATATTAGAGTTACAAAAATTTATTTGAAATAACAAACTAATTGCTTACCTTGTAAACAGCTGATGGTACAATTCTGTTTTGACCTCTGAACCAGGTGACATCAGGGGTTGGTGACCCTGTGAAGTTGACCTCAAGTCTGACCCCTTTGCCTTCTGGGATACTGGTATCCTCTGTCATTTTGTGTATTATTGGCTTCTCCATGGCTGTAAAGCATCAAGAAATAATTCCTCACTAATATACTGGTTTTTCTTTAATTAGAGAATATGTCCTTTCATCAAGTAAAACACATGATTCTTCATCTCATTTTTTTCACTAAAAATTTCATTAAATTCACTATCTTATCAAGTCAAAAACTGATATAAATCCATGCAAAAATCCATTGCTCTCAATCTGAAAGTCTCTGTAATCTGCCGAGCTCAACAGATCACTGCTCTAACTGCAGAAGGAATCACACACATCTGCCTATTCTGGCTCAGTGCCAGGGCATTGCAGAACAATGAAAAGACCATGCAAAGCAACTCAAGGTAGACACAGTTGTGTCAATGGCAAAAACAAGTTCTACTAATAAGTAAAAGCTGGGATCTTCTAAAGCTCAGATCATCGCTCCTGTCATGCCTCCATGCAAGAATTCGAGGAGCTGACATTTCTAACTCAAACACACTATGGAAGATGCATTATCAAGGGAAACCATTCCAAGTGTTCATGTTCTGTATAATTCAGAAAGGATGCCACACACTACCATTGTCAAACTCAGTGATAGACACTTGCAGAGCTACAAACGGGAATCACTCAAGCTTTAATACAATGGATAAAACAGATTGACATGGTATCATTTTACAGCAGGGGCACTACAAATTCTAAATTGTAACTCATCAGATTCAAAGACAAGGTTCAATGTTTTTCCACTGGCCATAAAATCATGCATTACGTTGTGGAAGTTTATAATTTATTCATCTTTATGGATAAAACATCAACTTATGGAACCCACCCAACCCCTTGATATTTTTGATATGTTATTTCTACCCATGCCATGCATGAACCACAAATTAGGCAGAATACACAACATTAAAACATTCTGGGGACCAGGCTCAAGCCTATAAGTGAACGTTTCCTTACGGACGACAGTGATCCGTGCGGATGATGCCGCCTCCCCTCCCGGATTGTTGGCACGGCAAGTGTACCGAGCACTGTGATGGCGCGCAGCCTGTCGGATTTTGAGGCAACAAGTGCCGTTAATTTTTGTGATAATGTACTCAGGTGAGCTATCTATGCTCTGGTCATCGCGGTACCAAGAAATGGTAGGGGAGGGAATCCCGGTCACATGGCATTCCATGGATAGCGGGGAACTTTCCAAAACATCAACAGACTTGAGATTTTTTGTAAAGTCTGGGGGCAAAATTTGCTGGTGTGTTTCTGAAATAGGTATTATTTCAATTTGCTGGTTAATAGCTAAAACAAAGGATAGCATATTTTTATTCCTATTCTACAAAAATGAAAGAACAAGAATATTCTGTATATCAATGTTAAGCTAAAAGAATTTTATTTTCTATTGTTTACTGAAGCTCCATATTTATTGGCTCAGGCCATCAGTTGCCCAGTTAATTAATTCACTACAGTTAATCTAGCGCACTGCTTAGTTATATGTATCATATATATAATATTTAATACAATATGAACAAATGACCGATACCAGCTACATCTATACTGACCTCTGACATGTAAGTAAGCGGACGATTCTGCGGTGCCTGCTTCATTGGTCAGACGCACTGTGTATCTGGCGGTATCCTCAGAGAAAGTTTCCTCAATTGTAAGGGTCGCGACCCCACGGTCATAGCGGGTCTCGTAGTCTGGACTGTTCAGAGGTAGGTTATCTTTGTACCACATTACCTCAGGCGTAGTGGCTGAGTCAACGTGGCATTCTAGAGTCACTCTGCAATACCACAGTGTGTTGTCATTTATAGTTATACAAATAATGCATTCTTAGTACAACAGTAAGACATCTTAATCATTACATTAAAGAGGGTGAAGAGAAATGAACTCACTTTTCTCCCTCCATAACTTCGGCATCTGTGATTGGCTTGATGATTCTAGGAGGTTGGGCTTTGGGCATTGAGGCAGTGACAATCACTTCCATGGGCTGAATTTCCTCAGCTACAGGTTGTCCCTCCTTTACAAAATATCATATTGAAGAGACATTAGTACAACATTGACCATTAAACAACTGTAACTTAACTTGAACATCTGTAACATGATATCAAGCTTTTACTTATTCCCATACCTCTCTGTCTTTCAGCTGGGCTTTGACTTGTGCAATGTGATTTTCGGTTTGCTGGAATGATTGCATCAATTCCTGATTTTGTACAAATAAGTTATGTAAACGACTAGGTCCCTCTTCACCTGAAAGACACAAAATAAATTATATCACCGGATACAATTTAACAGAAAATCATGTTTTTTTTATCATTTCTGTGATTTAACATGATCTGATACTCTTACAACTTAATCATATCATAATCCTATTAGTTCTGATACCCTCTAGACTTACCATATAATTCTATGACTAGTTCTGACATCCTTTGCAGTCTGGATTCCTGCATTGGACGTCCATTTTCGATGAATTTATCTAAAGTAGACACAAGGCGCTCAGCATCTGTAGAAGAGCGGCACTGGTTCATGTGTCTATGAACATCATTCAACAATGTGTTTCCTTCTTTAATCCATGTTTCGGACTGAAATCAAAATTAATAGTTAGTAATGATACTCATGCAGTTGTTGACTATTCATATCGTTTTTCTATTGTGACCTTGTACACTGACCTCTTCATAAAGGTTAAAGTACTCCACCGAGCACTCTAGCAGCTGACGGTAGTTTCGGACACTAGTGTGGAAGGTCGTCCATTTTGTCTTCAGTAGGTCAAGTTCACGATCAATGTGAACTGCATCGTCATGGCGCTCCTGGACCATCAGCTCAGCTGTGCTCGAGAAGTTCTGAATTTTCTTTTCAATTAACTAAAAACAGTATGGACATTATATGAATTTATAAATATTATTTTTATTTCTTAAGACGAGCACATTAAAATTTTTACGATTTTAAATCCATGAAATCTGAAATAATTCATCAACATTTTTTTTTTACCTCAACAGTCATTTCGAACTGTTTGAAGGCTTGCGAGTTCATTCTTGCTGCTGGCAATGAGTTGCCATAGCTACCTCGCCTTGCCTGTAAATGTTGATGTAGCTCATCGATTTCTGAATGGATCTGAAAATTAGAAAGTATAAAGAAACATGAAATAAATGACCATATGTATAACAAAGTAAAGCATTTAGTACGCTTCAAGCTCAAAAATAAATTGCAAAATGGATTATATAAGATTAAACAGTTTAAGTTAGGTTCTGATTGGAGACTTTTGAATATTAGTTCGTGGTTGCACAAATGGTCCATCGACTGGACAGCTGTATTAAGGTACCTGTCTGAGGTCGTAGTTGAACTGACAGATCTGTAGATTCTGCTTCAGGCGTTTCTCCTGTTCTTCCCATGCCTGGTTCCATCTCTGTTTATATTCTGCCGTCACCTTCAGCACGCGTTCAACATCGTCCTGGGCGGCAGCTTCTGCGTCCTGTGATCAGCAATAATAAACAATAAGCCAATAGGTAGTATATGTATATTATATCTTAATTGAACATGATTTTCACATAATTATTGTCAGCTAGATTTTAGTGACTCCATATACTGGCTTTTCTCTGTGCTTTAGTAAATGCTGTGTTGGATACAAGGTTTGATATGAAAGCAAAGTGTAATGAAATATTCATAATAATATATCCATGTAATTAAGTTATGCAAATCGGAAGGGTTTAAGCTGTGATTAGGTATCTCCTATACCTCTTCTTCTTTCAGGAGATGTTGGACATATCTATTGACCATTGCTAGAGACCTCTAAGAAAAGATGTTTCATGACATGCATTTAATTTTTCAACATTCTCTCTACATTACAACTTATAAAGCACAGTACATTAAATATCTCCGATTTGACATTGATGCAGATTGTTACCGTTTGTCGGACGCGCACGACGATTTTCTCGCCTTCGTCGGCAGTGTAGTTGATCAGGCTGGAGACTTCCTGCTTCTTACGCTTGTGTTCCTCTAGCAGACTCTCCGCCTGCGAAAGTTCTGACGGTAGGTCAGATTCCATGTATTCTTTCTCTGTCCTCTCAATCAGCCGGTCAAGCTACAAAACAAGGCAGGGGTTACTCAACCGTCCATATGAATATCAGAGCATTGAACATAAGACAGCCACCCATTGACTCTTACACATATCATAAACAGATTTACTTGGTTTCACATGCATAGGGAAAACTGTTTTTGTAAAAAAAAATTTTAAAAAATACAATGGACTTGAAAAAACATCTCTTCAATGTTAACAAACCATCACATTTATGACAGGTGCAGCCTTACCTGGTCGAGGTTTCTAAAGAACTGTATTGTCATTTTGAGCAGTATCTGATACTCATGGATTCGGGCTGTGAAGCGCTGGCGGACCTTGATCAGCTCGTTAATGATCTGGTCCTTCTGTCCCTTGGTGTTGCCTTTCAGGGACAGTAACTCTGCAGTGCTCAGGTGGCGCTCAATCTCTTCCTGAGCTCTCTGTTACAGAAACACAAAAATCACATGGTTATCAAGAATTTGTTTAAAAATTACTAATTCATGTATCTTACTTTATTTGTTAATTCATGATATACAGAGCAGCTTTCCAATAGAATGGAAAAAAAATAAAGTTATTTTTGTCTGCCTTGAAAAACCTGATTTATAATTGTTCATTTTTTGTCATTTACGACCCTGTTTACCTTATAGAGAGGCGTAAAAATATCCACTTTTTTCTGCATTTCTTCCACATTTTGTGCACTGGTACCCAAGTACCCAGCCAAATTTGGATAGAAAAATTCGCGTTCTATCTTCATAACCCAGTCAATAGTCTAAAAATAAAATAGAACCAACCTTAAACATGGGAGTGAACTCCTCTAGCTGGCTCTGATAGCGGTTTGCGGTGTCCACCGAGCTACCCAAATCCCCCGCAATCACCGGGAAAAAGTCGTTCTCAATTTTCATGACCATATCAATTGTCTGCAAAACATACACATACTCACAAGTGCCTGACTAATTTAACAGCAGTTATTGTGGGAAATATAACTTTTTTGAAAATTGCATGACAGTAGATCTTGTAGAAAATTGAGAACAAGTCTTTCCCCTGTTTTCCTTTGGAAAACATGACAACAAAAGGATTTGGCATGCAATTTTCAAAAAACTTCACTTCTCTTAGATTACAGATACATTTAAGAAAATAATACAGCAACAATATCATTCAAAATTTTTTGTCAAACTGTAAATAATATATCTTAAATGTTAATATCAAAATACATGAAAAGCCTGTTAAAGTATATGTGACAATATCTACTGGGCATGCTCACTGACCTTTCTGGCATCCTGGATAAATTGATGCCACTGAGTTTTAAACTGGCGACTTGAGTTGACATGAGTTGTCCATGACTCGTAAGTCGTGCTGAGTATGGTCATCCTCTCTGTGTATTCTGATACAATGATCTCCACAGTGTTGGTGGAGCTCCTAATGTCAATGGTCGAGTCATCCTGAATCTGAAGAACATATTCTACATAATAAAATACTGAGAATTTCAATATTAAATTGATTATTTTGTTTATATTTTAAAGATTTTGTCAACGCATCAGCCAAACTACATACGGTGGATGAACTTTGTAGGAAGTCCTGTCCGCGGTCACGCAGCTGGTTGTATGTGTCTGTGACCTTGGTCCACAGTTCCTCCGTGTGTCTTACTGCATCTTCTGTCAAGTCTTGTAAGTTCTCTGTTTCTGATTTGATGATATGTTCCAACCCATTCATGTTGTTGGCAAGCTAAACAAAAAAAAATGTGTATTCAACTGCATGCTTTTGATTGTCAAATTTCTAGTTAAAAAGTCAGCAACAAATTTCGAAGTCTTCCTTTACCTGTTGCACGAGCTTGTGAAAAGTGACATATACGATGGAGATTTGAATGCGGACTTGCACAGTGCGGTGCAGACGCTGGATCTGCTTACACAGGCTGTCGACCTTGTGGGCGGCGGATTGGGCCTCCTGGTCCCCTGACTTGACCAGGTTTACCCCCGCCTCCGACAAACTCTCCACATCCGCATTCTTGTCCTGAAAGGAGGTCAAATAAGTAAATTGATCAAGGAGAGATGAAATAAAAATCAAATGACTCTGCAAGGTGTTTCTGAATAATCATTACTTAAGTATCTTTAAACCAGAAGTAAATCTTACTCGAATGTCTTGTTCCAATTGTTCATGTATTTCTAGGAAGTCCTCTGCATTGGTAAGGCTGGTTCCCATTGAGTTGTGCCTGGCCAGGGTGGCCTGACAAATCTTTGTTAACCATGTGTGAACCTAAAACAGACAACAAAACCATTTTGTTTTAACAAATTAATGTATTAAGTCCATTCAATATTTTGGATGGCAATGCCTCTGAACTTAATGGGTTTCTTTAACTTCAAGCATTAAATGCATGCCTATTCATCTGTATAATTTATTCTTGTGTAGTTAAAATAAGTTGTATTTAACATACTTTTGTGTGTTTTACATTGAATATCAGAAAATTCAGGCAACACTTACTTCTGTGTATTTCTCTTGGAATATTAGATAAGTCTGGCTCCGTTCCCAGGCCTCGGCTCGCCGAGCCTTACACAGGGACTCGAGTTCCATGCTGCGGTCTTGCAGTTGAGTCATCTACAAAATTATGAAATACTTCGTCAGTAAAATGTACACCACAAAATACATTTATCATAATGTCAAATTAGCTAAGTGCCTTGCATTTAAAAGATCATTATCGTTGATGGTGAAAAATTATGCTTACCTTGCGTCTGACGCCATCAGCCCCAGGGTCGTCCCTACTGACCCTTTCAAGTAGGATACGACCCTCACGGAGGGCTGGAGTGGAGGATTCCACGATGACGTTAGACAACTGAGCATGACGGTCTGCAAGCTCCGCGCTGTTACGTGGGAGGTCCATGGTGTTAAGCTGGACCTCGATCTGGTCGAGTGTTGTTAGAGCTTTTTCAACTAAATCGAAAAAGGATAGAGCCATCGAAATGTTCTTTCTCTTGGTGTCCAGGCGGACCATGAAGTTTTCACATTCATGGTCCACTGTCTGTAGTCTTTGTCTTACGCCCTCGGCATCCAAGTTCGTACGGCGGAGAAGTTGATCCGCTTTTCGGACCAGCCGCAGAACATTCTCTTGGACTTGCTGCAAGAACATGAATGTAATTCCTTAAAATTTCTAAATCCTTCAAGCAAAATAGAAGAATTTTCATCATCCTGAACTCATGTATAAAAATAAAACTTTTGATTGATACATTGATTCTCAACAAGAAAAGCTGTCTAAGGTTTCGAATTATTTTTCTTTTACCATGCATTCATTGTTGACTTACCCGTGCTTGGGCTTCAAATCTGTGATGTTCTTCTTGTATGAGTTGGGAGTGATGGTACGAGTCTCCCAGATCAGTCCTGTGTAGGTAGGCGGATCCTGTCGTTCTATACCAGTCAAGAACCTGCACACAAAAATTACAATTGTATAAAGCCAAGTAAGGCATAGAATAGCAAACATGTTATTTTAGGTCTTAAGCTAAATCTATTTCAATTTCATTTTAAGTCATACATTGCAGGGCACAAACAGAAGTGATATTAACTAATTATACCATAGCTGATGTTTGTTTACAGTGAACCAATCAGAGACTTGTATTTTCTTGCTATGAACCAATCACAGACTGATATCTGCTTACTATGAACAAATCAGAGACTGACCTTGTTGGTTTCCTGGTCGAGCTGGCACAATTGTAGGCACTGCTCTAGACGGATCCTGCGCTGTTCCCATATTTCTTCGAGTCGTCGTCTTCGGTCTTGTAGTAGTTCCAGTAGGTGTTCGATACCGTAGCACGCTGCTGTTGTGGCGTGTCGGTTCTGAAGGTCCGCATGCATACCCATTTCACGAATACGCTCCAAAAGCGAATGACCTTGTTGCAAGGTTGCTTGGGATGATTCAAGTATGCCTGAATAAAAATTAATACAAGGTTCTTTAAAGTACACAATGATTTTCATTTAAAAAATTGTCATCTAATGACATGAAACTAAAATCTGATCTGGCCTGTAGATTTTTAATTTTTGAGTATGTTCCCAATCCTCGAATCCATACTCTTTACTTCTAAATTGTACTTATACTCAAATTTCATGAATGAAAAAGGGTGGAATTCAGATAAAAAGTATGTGTTTGGAACAGAGAATAAAAGTTTGGGCATGGAGTTGATGCTCACAAAGCTTTATAACCTCCAGGCCTGTATATTACTGGTGAGGCCTGTTTGAGCCTGTCCCTGTGTTTTGAGATTCGGCCCCAGTACTCACTCTTTTTGATGTCCTGGTGCTGCTGAAGCAGGTGTCGGGCGGTGTTTACGTCCTGAGTCGGCAACATGCTGGTGAATTTACCCTGAGCTTGCTCCATCTTGGCAGCAAACTAAAAATACAAACAATATCAGCAATGGAATTAGATCACCAAAATCTGGCAAAGTTCAATTTTTAGCAAAGTTCAAGTTTTAGTTTTGATGCACAAAGTAATCATTGTCTAAATATTAAAAAAGTAAACTTTAAAAATTAAATATATTTCTTTTTACAAATACTTTTTTAGATCTTTTTAACTTTTTACAAATAGACTTTCAGGGATGGTTTTGTTTCTATATATTTTTTAATTCATAATTTGGATAATCACCCCATACAATTCTGACTACATAATGTTGATGGACAAAAGCTACTCACATCTTGAGCACTCTGGTGGAATCCGATGCTCAAGTCCAGCAGCATTGAGCGGTGTTCGAGTTTCAGGTTGAGTTCTCTCCAGGCTTCATTCAGTGTCTCTGCCATCGCCGCGTACACGTCCGCTTGGGAGCGGTTTTCCACAGCATAGGCATCAGCACTAGCCAGGATGTTTTTTATTTCGTCCTCTTTGCTCTACAAAACAAATACAAAACTTTATAACAAAATAAAAAAATCAAATCATTACATACTGATCATGAAGTGTTACTGGTAAACATATGACCAATGCTCATGATCACTCAAGAACAAGACCACCCATTGGCACTCAAGAACATGTGAAGAGGAATAACAGGTCTCAGTGTAAAGTACATCTTTTTGAAGATTTATAATAAATGCAATCAATTCAGTCCAAGTTACACATTTAATTAAAGCTGCTTGGTCCAATTTTATATCAAATTTTATCTTCGCTTTAAAATGATGGTTTTGTTTTGTATGTGTTTGCTGGCAATAATAGGCATTGCAGTAGATTTTATGGTCAATTAGGCCATATTTCAATAGGAAAATGATGCACAAAATTTGTTAACAAAACAAACTTTAGATAAAAGGGTACTGCGTTATTTCATTCCTTGTTCACACCCGACGTTGAGGCGGGTGTTATTGTATAAGGACTTTGACATTTGCTATAAATAAAGGAAATAAGATTACAAAAATGTTTCACAAAATCAAAAATAAACCTTTGTACATTTTTTTTAATAACTTTTCTGAAGTTACAGTTGATGCTTAATATGCGAGTTGAATAAACCCTATCAATCGGGATATAAAACCAATACTAACTCTCTTTTTCATAACAAGCCCAAAATACATTTGCCTTGTTTTTTTGTGTTCGCATACAGAATTTTTTTATTTACTCTTAATATTTCTATCATTGAAAGGAGGCCAAAAAATTTTTTAATACTACGAAAGCCAAAAAAATGGACCAAGCAGCTTTAATTAACTTGAGTTAATTTGTATTTTATGGTGTCTTTAATTAGAAAAAGTAGACCAATGTTTCTACTGCCTCCCTTAAGTCAGAGATAAGAAAGCCCCAGTGAAAATGTTTTAACTGCATGCACATTGATACTTTTACAACATCCTATTTTTGTTTTACGAGATTTTTTTTGGATTACATGAGGTAAGATATATAACATGAACTCTTTCATATGTAGTTGTGTTATTGAATTCAATATATCTTTTGAAATCAAACTTTATTCTTTCTTATTAACAGTTATATCTGGCAAATATCTTTCTTCTTGGATAATAGCCATTTTTCATTTTCTGCAATCAGACCAACTTTAATGGTTCCCTGCTCGGGTTTAAGTCAGTTACATAATAGTTTTCAAAGAAGAATGTAAAGATCAAGAATTGAGGAACATCTTGAGAGTTTTACCTAAAACATATCTATTAAGATAAACAGTGAATCAATCAGACAGATTGGTTTGGCAGACTGGTCTTTGACAGCTATTTATACATTCACTGCACCCCTGCGTGTTTGGTGAGTTGCCATAGAAACATTTATATCTGATGAGGCACCATGTTACCAATAGCGGGTCTTAGCTGGCACATCCTTATCACTCCCAGAACCAGAATAAAATTCCTCCTTAATGCCAGCACAACTTCCTTTTTACATACAGATATTCGGAAATCTTTATAGAGAATAATTTTAGCCCAAAGGATGCATTTTATGTCAAAGAATCTAGATTTTACTAAAAATTATATAACTCTATAAGCCCAAACTATTTCAAAGTTTAAAACAACCGATCTTTTTATTTTGATTTTGATACATAAGCATTGATTGGGGGTGAAATTAATGTGTCCATAGATTAGCGGACAAATTAATGGTGGTGTGATACAGATGTGTACATGGTGTGCTTCAGTCAGCTGATAGAACTGACAGCCGGTATGTAACATGCTGTGATCTCTACCACTTGAGAACATCATTACAGATTCACAGAAATTGGAAACACATGTGTTGTTGGATCTTCTTGATTCACAGATTCTCTGGAACTCATTCACCGGCAGCTGCTAAAGGCCTGCCCATGATAACTCAGAAATCACAGGGAGTTATTCTTGATTTTAATGCTTCCCTAACATTATTGATACATGTATCATCTTACCGATTTCTTCTTCCAAAAAAAATTATGTACTTTACTATCTAACTAATTTCATAACTTGTTTCCTGTTTCTAATTATTATACTATAGTCTATAAAGCCACAACTTAGTGCCAGATCCATACCCCCCAAATACTATAATATTGTATAGGGTTACATAATGAAAACAAATCTATAAGAAATCTACATAAGAGTTCTACAAAATGCTCTAACCTCTATAAACTCTTTATAAAGTTGGTGATCGTCAATAGATCCCTATTTCATTTTGATTTTGTCAGAGTTATACGATCTGGACTTACCTTGAGTTTAGCAACACTGATGATATCTGACCAACTTAAAATGACTTGAACATACCTTTAACTAAGTGAGATTTTTTTTAAGTAATACAACTTGGAATGTGTCATGAGCATCTATTTATGTTAATTTTGTCCAAATTACATGACTTGCCTTGAGTTAAGTGAATGTTTCAATGTGTTTTGTTTGAGTTTTTGACTTGCCTTGAGCTTAGCAAGCATTTATTTGTGTTTTTGTTTGAGTTTATGACTTGCCTTGAGCTTAGCGAGCATTTCATTGTGTTTTTGATTGAGTTTATGACTTGCACCCTTGAGCTTAGCGAGCATTTCATTGTGTTTTTTTTTTAGTTTATGACTTGCCTTGAGTTTAGCGAGCATTTCATTGTGTTCTTGTCTCAGCTGCAGGGCTTCCTCCAGGGTAGATCCCACATCTGTCAGGTCGGGCTCCATCTGATGGACTCGAACTCGAATCCATTCTGCTCCCTGTCAAACCAAGACAATAGTGCTTGTTTAAAGAATGAGTTGACATCTTCAGTGACTTAGAGGAAGTAATTGCTTATAAAAGACAATCAAAATTATGTTTTATCAATCTTCAATACATCCAACTGGTCTTTTTTTTAATCTTTGAAAAATATCTTTTTCATGTGAAGGTAGGTCTAGCTCCGAGAACTTGAAATAATGCTGTGATACACTAAAGAATCATGTAACCCTTTTTTCAGATATTTTATATATATATTGTACTTAATTTAATGTGAATACAGGTTTACAATACACAGATACATATGCATAGGTAGAACATTGGTAGAACATAATCTCTATAAATTTTGAAACCAAGTATATAGTTCCCTCAATAAATGCTATACATGTATCTCATTTATCACAAACTGCAGAACTGGAGATCATTATGGTCATACAGTATTGTGACACTGTACTGGGACCTGCCAGGATGTGATGTTCATCCTCTCCTGATTATGACATCACCATCAGATAAGGAGGGGATATACTATATACAATGAGGCATCAGTACCATATGTAAATAACCTAGATGCCCCAATCTTCTGGAGAGGTTATTTGGGAACTAATTTTTAGAACTATGAAATACCAAACTCTGGTTACTCATATATCAAGATATGTCATTACTTTAGACAATCTGGATGGAATTGAAGGAAAAGGGAAGAATAAGGGTTTATTGTATATGTTATCAGAGTGAAGATCTAGGTTTTCCTTAAATTAAGAAAACTGAAAATCAAATAAACAAAATAAAAAAAAATTAATTAACTTCAGTAAAAATTAAAGTCTTTATCAAATAGCTAAAACATTTAATCCAAACTGATCAAAATACATATTTTTGCAAGAAAATTTAATATGAGTCACTGAGTTTCCATAATTTGTCACTGAAATTTTATAAGTGATTGTATAATACATCATTTTATCATATCAATTTTATATGCTGTCATCAGTTTCATCCACTATCTTCTAATATATTACTCCCCTCTGTGACTTCATTCAAAAAGTACAATATTCCTTTTATTATCATCTTTTTCTTTAAAAACACAGCCTTTTTTTTTTTTTGTTGGAGCATGTCTGCTTGAAAATAGATACTTGGAACCTAAAGACACACCCAAATTTCAATAATTGACCAATTCATTCAGATGTGATAGCGTTTGACCTTGAACTTTACCCATAAACAGTAAACTAAAGTGAATCACAGTGTGAAAGACTTGGTGAAAACATTTAAGAGCTAATATTTGTAAATCAGATGATTTCAGATCTTCCTAGCCAGCCTGATAAACATTGATAAAGCTCGGCAGTGCTTTATATATCTGGTTTGGCAGCTGAGATAAGCTGCTGCTGCTGTATATACCAATGTATACAGCTCCAGTCTCAGACAGCGAGATAAAGCGAGATGAGGCATTCTACAGGAATGCTTCCAACCTTGGCTCCTCGCCACCATCTTGTATCCTAACCATCCCAGCAACACATCAGTCAGGCCTCAAAAGCTTGATGGATATTACTTTTTATTTTACGCAATATCTCTCAAATTCCATCCAATTCTAGAACTTACATATTCTTTTATTTCATTTCAATTCAAAACTTACATGGTTTCTGAATGTTGATTTGTTTTGGACTCATGAGAGTTCATGTATTATAAGGCTAGTTAAAAAGCTATATAAGTTTTGCCACACTCCTGATTTTGGAACTCTTATGGCTGTCCCAAGTTATGATCTTGTTTAGATGTACTGGTAAACCTTTGAGAGTCTTTCAATACTTTATAACGAGTGAAAACAGGAAATATCATTGCATAACCTCTATATCCACACAAGGGCCTCACTTCAAATTACATATACTGCTTCCATTCAAACTGTGTTTAGCTTCCTATTAAGGACTTTAAAAAAATATCGAGTAAATTCACTGAATATTCATCTGTATCACTAAATTTAAAATAGTTAATACCTTATATAAAAATTTCTCAATTTATCAAGAAGAAAATTCATTTCAAAGCAAAATTTCATTCAAATAAACAAAATTTACTCCATCCTGCCCTGGCTTGAACTTTTATCATATTCATGAAAGTACAATTATTTGTTGGTGGCAATTCTAAACTCTTTGGACATTTCATATTATTCAAAACATGCACATATACACTAAAGTAGTTTGATCTTGATAGAATTCTGTTCAGCAGTAGTTATACTATCCAGGCTTTTGGATGCCTGATCAACACCATAATAAAGGAACAAAAGTGTACACATTATGGTGGCTTGATCATTTCCTCACAGAATAGCCATCAAAAGAGGCCACACCCTAGCCAGTTTAAAGATGCAGACAGAAACATTTGAGGTTATAATTACGGGTCTGGTGTGAGGGTATGAATACATTAGTGAAGGTCAAATACACAGGTACATTAATTAACAGCTGTACCTGACCAGGTAATTGGAAGGTAAAATTTAAATACACTAGCTGTATCTTAGATTCCCTTCTAATTCTTTTTAAACCATTCATTGCTTTCCAAATTAATAGAACTAATTTCAATGAATCAACATTTTACATATATTGTACTGATTAAGAACAACCCCCCACCTTTCTGAATCCCCATAATAAAAACTCCTTGCAACAAAGTTTTCACTATCATTGATGCAATCTTAACTTTCGCTCCAGATACTATAAATTCTTTACTTACTCGTAATATTGCGAGAATGACTTTGGAGCGCCCTGACTGGACAGCCACTGTACTGATAGTCGTAGTTGATGGGGGTAATTCCGAAAGATCGGTTATATCTGACATTTTGGTTTGGTCAATGAATGATAAAAGCACATGTGTTGCAAAAAGCAGCAAATCTGGGCTTCTTTAGAACACTGTATCCGAATGCTTGTATCTTTTTTTAGGCATTACACAACAATAGGCATGCATGCAGAAGACTGGAATGGCTCTGTTACACTTCACAGTCTCTGCTCTTCTCAACCTCTTCTAGAGAATACCTACCGCTATATACAATTGCCTACTGGGTCAGTTTATCTTCTGCCTCTACGAGGGGGGAGCAGCTTATAACTACTTTAAATCAACTCTCAACAACACTGTGTTATAATCTATATCATTTGCAAGAAAACTTATACCATGACTTTTTAGTTAGAAATCAGTATTTTTATGAAATTGACTTTCTTCAATAAGATGCTACACTTCACACACACATATGACCCCTGTTCTGAATAGTGGCTCTTCCCAGGGGGTCACATGACATTCCATCCTCCGAATATGGTAGGTGGCTCCTGATGTAAACACAGCTTGAGGTAAGCAGTGGGCTATCTGTCTGTGTAGACTTATGTAATACCTTATCTCCCAACTCTCTTCCCATCCTGCCAGTATATCATATCTAGCACTGTTATAAACTGGATCTAATTGACCAAACTGTTTCATTAATTTGGTGACTTATATATATATATATATATATATATATATATATATATATATATATATATATATATATATATATATATATATATATATATATACTGGAATAACTTATGTACATACATGCAATGAAAATAATGAGCAAAGAAATTTAAAAACTGAATATTGAATATTATTGGCAAAAGAACAAATAGAATATTTCTGAAAAAAAAGTCTGTGCCAAACTTCATGATATAAACTCATTTTAAGACACAGCATCCGAACAAAAATAGCTAGGTGCTGAAATCTCAGACATCAGAAGTCAAGATAACTGTTTGATTTTCTGAAAACCAAACTTCTGTATATCTCTGAAGAAATCTGGGGGAAAATATCTTTAAAAAATCGTGTTTTGGTTTTACATTCAGCCTCTTTAAAATTAATGAAAGTGCTTCTAAAATCGATGACTCACAATGATTCTGTTCTGTATATGAGCTTCTGTATGCTTCAAGAACTATGATATAATTCTACATTTTTATGAAACAATAATAGAAGCATTAGATGCTATGCTCCAAGATCTTTTATGAATGTGGCAGAAGCCAAAGATAAGAAATATATCTTATACATGTATCAACTTTTCTACAAAATATCACAACAAAACTTTAAACACATTTAGAACTGTTGAATCATTGGGGCCAGATTTGAATCATATCATATGATATTTTACTCGACTCTTCGAAACAGATATAATGCATTTCATTTCAAATTATACATATTGCAGAACACCAAAGTTTTAAAACAAAATATAAAGGATTCCTCTGTTTTATCATCAGGTGTTGGTCTATCCACACTTATCTTATAATTAACTATGATACTTGTGTGGTCTTTAGAAGCATATGTTACATTGGTATTATTGTTAGCAATGAGTGATAAAAAGCAAATTACATGCCGGCAGTTCTATTGCTAATTTAGAACAAGACAACGTTCACAAAGAAAGGGGCAAAACTGACTAGACATGCATGAGCTCTATAAAACTTTCTCAGCTGACTGTTCGAACATTATTCTTTCCATGTGTGTGTGGAAAAATCATGAGACAAAACAACATCCCCACCCCTCATGTCCTGTCTCAGATTTCTTCTATGTTTACTACATAAAGGACAGAGTGCTTTAACTGTATGAAGTCAAACTTGCCATAGCAAAGCACTGATTTTAAAAAACTTCTTGTCATATGCAAGAATTTTTCACATTGTACCTGCATTAAGCTACTCTATGGCTGACATGGGCATTACTGTCTTTACCATCCTACAGTGGTTTGATACCTGAGTTAAATGATTTTATAACTACTTTCCATTAGTAAACTTATAAAATGCTTAGAATTTGACATCCCCACTCCAAATGAAAACCCCAAGAGATGTTTGAATTATTTAATGAAAAAGTATTGACAGTGTATGGTTTTTTGTTAAATAGAAATGTATTTAAATTATATTTTATTTTTTAAATGAAAAATTTTGACACCAGAAATAAAACCAAGATCCAGAATACAATTCCCTGCATAAGAGATGATTCTGCTGTTTGTGATATTTTTAGCATTTCCTTTCATAATTGGTGACTAAATAGAGGTTTGACTGTACATGTAAAATGAAAAAAGTGCCTCTGCCCCAAAATATTAAACTAACGAGCAAATACAAAGCCATACTCTAAATCATGAAACTGAAACCACTGTTTCTGGTACAGAACATTCTCCTGTAGAGCTTTGCCTACAGAAGTGTACAGTACGCTGTACACAGGTTATCTTGTAATTTCTGGTAGTGCATCAGAGGGAGGCTAGACATTTACTGCTGATGTACTGTTATATCAGGGATCCTGGCAGCCTGGTAAAGGATTTGCTCCTCTGCCAGAATCTTCTGCGACACTTGTTGATTTATCACACAGGCTCCCCCCTCCTCCATCATAGACAGATACCCAGTGCTCAGCTTGTGTATAACTCGCTAACAAGACATTGCCCCCTGTCAATAATTATCTGTTTACATATTTTATCAATTATTGTAATTGATTATAATAATATGATTATTATGACCCTTAAGTTCATAGAGACTCATGATGCATGTATTTTTAAACATACCAGTCAAAGAAAGTTAAAGCCCATAAATACATGTAATCTAAGAAAGATACAAGTAATAAAACCCATCTATTCAGATAAGATGATCCCACACCAATAATCATTTTGGAATTTCTATCCAAACCTACCGGTAATTAACAGACAAAAGTGAGCGTATGCCACTTTTATAAAATCATAATGAAGGTGATCATCACAGAATATAATACTAAATCTTATATAATCTTCATTCATTGATTCAAAATAAGGTTCAGAAAACAAATGATAATTTCAAATGTCTATTTCAATAGCAACATGTCAAAGATATGCCACAAATTGTTCATGTCAATTGTGAGAACCCTTTTGAGTATTAAAATGTTCTTTCATTTTCATCATGAATTCTTGTGCAGACAAAATCTACAGTTTCAGACATAGATAGTTATATTGGAATACTCTTTCCAATCCAAATGCTCCAGACTAAAGTTACTCAGGATCATCTGACAATTATCTTGCATGCTATTTTGTTTACTGTTATGTACAGCATAAAGCCAACACAGAGAAAACTTCTGTAGTTTAAGAAACATTAAGTACAATATTATATCACACTGTTCGCTATGCCTTTATCTTCTCTCACCATCAAGTGAAACAAAATACATGCATCTCAGATGTATATTGCATAAGATTGAAATGCTGCTACAGGAATGCAGCTTCTGATGGTAGTCATGTTTAATTGGGGGTTAGATAAGCCTCAATACTGAAATAACAAAATACCTCTCTAACAATGAATAGGCATGAGTGTGAAGGTCCTTGAAGTTCTAACTTATTAGATCATTAAGGTAGAAGTGATGGTTCCTGATCATAGATTTCCAAAGTTCCTATTGCAATACTATTCCTTACCTCTTCCAGTTGTTGTTTGAGACTTTCTGGAGATGAGGGCCTGTAGTTCCTGGGCAGACTCTGGGTCATGCCAGCATTCACTGGTCGACTGGATGCTCTGGTCACCAGTCCTTCTCTGACAGGGGGTCTAACATTGTGATGGAGGGATCCTGACCTCTCTGGAGGTTTTGGCTTCTCCCTGGTCCTGACCGCCCTCTCTGGGGCTCTGGGTGGACCCCCAAGGTCTGAGGTTGACCGTCTCTGTCGTTTTTGGGATGGCTGGGATTTATTTCTATTCGTGTCATATCCCGAGAATGTCTTTGTTCTGGTTGGTTGGCGTTTTCGAGATTCCCCGTATTGCACTGATGCTGGTGGCATCTTCGTCTTCTCCATCTCTGACCAGAAGCGGTTCAGGTCCAGCAGCTTTTGTTCCATTTTGCTGAGTTTACTGCTGATGACTTCCACTGCCTCATGGTCATCCAAACTTACTGTCTTCTCTCTCCTGTAAAATAACAATACTGTAATCTTCCTAACTTTTCCTATTCATATGCATGTAGTGAGTATAAATTGTCCTCATCATTGATCAATACAAATTGTCCAATGGAATAGATATCACCAGTAGTTGTACATGTATATTATTGCAATTTTTGTCAAAGTGAAATGTACAAACAGAATTCAACAGACATTTAAAACCAGGTAGAATTTCATTAACATTCATGGTGTGTAACATTCCTCAACATCTTACAGTGTTCTTATAACACTGGGCCCTACCCCTCAGTCAGAATGATGGGCATGGCCAGCCTCTCTAGCAGGGCCCGACCCATGTGGTCAGTCTCCTGGTGGTCCCTATCCACTTGACCTTTAACTGGGGTGTACTGTCTCAGGACTTCAGGGACGGTGGCTTCCCCAGACATGGTCCAAGATATAGGGATCAGGAGGTCGTCCACTCGGTCCAAGATCTACAAAATCAATCAGGATCATTAGCTCATCTAATGACAGGGCTTAATCCTTATTCAAAAGTATCTGGATAGTTACTATGCATACATGCAGTTCTTTGAATGTCAAATATGGTGAATAATCATTCTAAATAAATGAATTCAAAGAGGAGCTACAGTTTTGATTAACCATTCTTGTGAGGAAACTTGTGAGGAATTTTGATATTCTACATTAAATGATTGATGAACGCAATACATACCTTGTCAGCTGAGGCCAAGAACATGGCTGACACAGTTAGTCTGTTGGCCCGTTCATTGGTCCCCTGTGAGAACCGTTTCCATGCCTCCTCCAGGCGGTAGGACCTCTCGTTGTTAGGGGCCAGGTTGTATCTCAGTGACCGACGGAGAACCAGTCCAGCCTGGAGCAACTGCTTGCCATACTCGTACGTACCCTGAACCAACCAAATAACATGTAAACAGCCTGACCATTGACTAGACGCTAAATCAACGTAAAACAATATATTGTTGCTCCTTGAGAAAAAAAACATATCTGCATTAACAATAATTAATTTTTATCATATCTCTATTAAGAGTGTGTTTGTTGTGACATTAAATTTGTTTTTCAAAAAAATTAAAATTGTCACAAATAAACTCTGTCGGTTGATCCTTACGGCAGCAGTGGTCTCAAATTTCTTGTGTTCCATCTGTAGATTCTCAGCCTCCTCCTGGGTGCTGCCCATCTTAGTGTGAGTGGCCGCCATCACATCACACAGCTCCAGGATCCAGTTGATGGCCTACAACACCCACACAGGGACCAATGAAGCTCATGTACTGGGGGGATTAATCTTTGCATAACAGGGTAATCAAAGTTAAGAGTTTGTTCATCATTTAGAAGTTGTATATTAAACCTATTTTAAGAACATCAATCATATCTTCTTCAATTTTGTTTAAGTTACAGATAAGATACCATTGTTGTTCACTCATACAGTTTCTAGTTTATATTTTGAATTGGTTTAGTTATGGTTCAAGTTATATCCTATTTGTGTATTAACGATCATTCCCGATGACATGACTTCTATAGCCTATGGTTCCTCTATGTACCTGATCAGCATCTCTTTCACACGTGCGTAGTTGAAGAATCTGCTGTAGTTTTAGTTTGCGAACGTCGGACAGTTCGTCGCAGCGTAACTTCCTCTCCTGGAGGTCTTCCAGTCGTTTCTGGATGTGTTTAATCTGGGAGGAATAGTCGGGTGTGATGTCTTTACCCATGGCATTTTTTACCGGGCGAGACATTTCATCCAGAAGGCTTTGTCCATCATTTAAAGTCTGGTATGCTAATGTGTCTGGAGATGAAAAGTAACAAAATTTACTTTGGTATACTGGTACTTTCACAAACAAACACAGAGATTTCAAAAACCTTATATATCATCTGCAGTTGTATCTTATATTTGGACACATTCTCTGGTCACATTATTGTAGAAATAATAGTACCTAAATTTTCACACTTGTCAATGAGGTTCTGAATGGCTGCCTCAGCAGACGGAACATCCTCAGCCTCAATCTCACTACACAACATCTCCAGGAGATCATCAAGCTTCACCGAGAACTGGAAAAGAACATTCCTACATGTAAACCAATGTCTTTTGCAAGCAAACATCCAAGAGGTTTTATAAGTTACAACATTTCTTGCAACAAAAACGAGCAAAAATATCATTTTATTTTCCATTTTACTTGAGAGTGTTCCATAAATAATCTACAGTATAATAACTTCCATCGGATTTAAACTGACCTCCTCTGCAAGCCTGTGAAATCGAACAGAGGTGATCAGTAGAGTGCGACGACGATCCAGTCGACTGGCGAAGCTTCGACAGACCGTGTCCATGTAGTCCCGAGTAGACTTGATGTCCACAGTCGCTGTGTGCTCCTCATTAATCAGCTCCTCAGCAGTGTGCCTCAACTCTGCGTACTGTCCATACGTGTCCTAAAATATATTTAAAATAACAGCTTAAAGCTTAACTGTTGTCTCCAATAATGTACAGTAAAAAAAAGTCAGAATAAAGTAAACCAGAAACCTACAGTGCATTTGATTTCCATTTCCTCATGTCTTTTCCTCAGCTCCTCAGCAGCAAGGTAAGAATCGCCTATTCCAACTTGTGAGGCCAGTAATTTCTCTCCTGGTCCTAGTATCCATGACACCACCTACCAAATCCAAAACTCATACATCATTCTGACCTTGTATAATTTGTATAACATGTATTTTTCATTAAATTGACAGTTCATTTTTCCGAAACTTGAAAGTACACTTTAAACATTGTGAGAGTCAAATGCCATATATAAACTGAGGTATAATATATAATATTTGGTAAAAGAGCTATGAATTCCTTGTTTTTAAACCATTCAGACATTGACAGCACTTTCACTTTGATTAGGAGTGGACTTTATACCTGTTTAGCATTTGAAACCTAGACGTAATCAGTAGATATTTACAGTATTTCCATTATGACTGGGGACTAAGGACTTAAAGTTTCAATGTTTGACCATTAAGAAATGATTGTACTTTCACTATGACACTTACGTGTTTGACGTTCCTCTGAAAATCCTCATACTGCAGGTTAAGGCTGAGCGAGCGGTCGCGGTCCTCCAGCAGGTTCTGTAACTTGTCCACGCGGTTCTCCAGGTACGTGATCAGCCGCTTGACCTGCTTCTGTTCCTCCAAGTTGTCCAGTGTACTGGCCGTGTCCTCCTCAGAGTTCCCAGGGAGCTTCAGCCGGGTCAAAAGGTCATGACCTACAAAACGAAGCATGGTCCATTTATCAAAGCGCCATAAGAAAACTCCAAAAGTATATGATAAACAAATCTTTCATTTGAGACTTCGCAGAATTCAAAATTAAAAGCTGTTAATTTGATCTCCTATACTATACCAACTAAAACCTGGTTGAACAACATGTAAGAAATCCAGCATGCTCAAATTACATTCAAATGAGTAAAATTTATATGGATAAATAGATGATAAGGCACTTACTATACTTCAATTTTCTCTTGATTATCATTCAGAAAAAATCTTACCTAATTTTTTTACCATTAAGAAAACAATTATCTTAATTATTTTCATAAGCAATCCTTCAAAAATATATCTTTATACAAATACAGTTCATGTAGTGAAAAGAAGTTTCACTGAATTTCAATGAATTGAAAAAAAAATAAGTTCATAATCCAACAGAAAGAAAAAATTTGAAAATTAAATTCATGCAAGTTGTATATACATGTAATCTGAACCAAATTTGATTAACAGAATATCACCAAACTCTGCTACTTACATGAACATTCTCCAAAATCAAAACAAAAATTCTACAAATGGTTCCATATTATATATAAAAGAATGAGTACATGTATATCTTGGTTGAAATAATATCCCTATAAATGAGGCTCATTTGTTCCTGGAATGTTCTTGAGGCTTTGCCCACATAAAGATCAGAATAAGGACCATCAGACCCTAAGGTAGCCCAATGATAGCAATTTGATCATAAAATGAAAAGCAATTTTCAACAAGTTTAATCTTAGTTTACTTTGAGTATTGCAATCTAGTTCAGTTCCTTTACTTTTATTTATCAATTCGACTCATCCTGAGAGAATGAGCTGAATGCTTTTTTCTTTCTTTTTTCAATTCTTGATTAGTTGGTTTCATGAATTTTAATGGGCATTTTTATGCAACTATAAATCATATGACACAAATGCTTGTAAGAAAACCATCCCACCCATTCTCAGACTACATTGAATGGTTCATTACATCTGACTATTACATAAATATAAACATTAACAATAAAAAAAAAGTAATATTAGAGATAAAATTAGTGCTACACAATCTTCGCATACAAACCATGTTTTTCCAATTTTGGAATGGGGACAAATTGGTCTGAAAATTACAAAACTCAGTAAAATGGGGTCAAAAGGAGTTTTAAAACTCATCAAGGAAGACAATGGAAGATTTTACAAAGTAAAATTTAAGTGCATAATTTTTTTTTTACAGTTCTGATAAATAAGAGATAGTTTATCATCATTTAGTTAATCTTGTGTAACTGCATCTCATTGTTTGTGGATGAAAGGATGTTCAATGATTTATGAAAGAGAAGATTACTGCCAAAAACTAAATTCAGAACATGAACTCTTACACAATTGTGTATATCAAATGTTTATCAGTGTACTGGAACTTGCAACACGAATTTCATTCCACAGACAGTTGTGATTATTAATGGTAAGAACTTAGTAAGTTGTTAGAACCATTGGTACATATAATAGGGAATATATAAGGAACCCTGTCGTACCGTCACGGATGACTTGGTTAGGGACACTCATGATGGACTCCTGGAAGAAGCGGTGTTGTCGGAGGGACTCAAGGGGGCTGGTCAGGGTCTCCCGCTGGGAGTACACCTGGTGGATCTGAGTCTCCGAGTCGTCCAGGTGGGAGGAGGCCGCGCGAGACTCACGGATAAACTTCTCCAGGTCCTAAAACACAGTGGTCAACATCTCACAATAATCTTAAATATCTCAATGTTCTAAACTCACAATAATCTTGCTTATCTCAAAGGTCTAAACTCACAATAATCTTGCTTATCTCAATGGTCTAAACTCACAATAATTTTGCTTATCTCAATGGTCTAAACTCACAATAATCTTGCTTATCTCAAATGGTCTAAACTCACAACAATCTTGCATATCTCAATGGTCTAAACTCACAACAATCTCACTTATCTCATTGTTTTTTTTTACTGGCAAGAATCACGCTTATCTCCACTTAAATCAATTTTCTAAACTAGTTTATAATATATTATGACACTTTTGAGAATATAATAAAACTGACATCAAAGAATGAATTCATTATAAGAATGTTCACAATAACAATGTCTTACAGTGTACTCATGTCTAAAGACTATGATAGAAAAACTACAAACACCTTAACATTCCTCTCAATCACTGCATAAGTAAGAAGATTTATAAAGATCATAGTGATCGGTTTTGCTTTAATGAAACCTACAATTCTGTTTTGGAGCCACTCAGGATGGTGGTACCATAGTAACCCTCCGTAGCTATGGGTCAACTGGTTCTTGTCCACGTAAGTGTGGAGACGCTGGAGATTCACAAACTGAGGCTGAAAGATAAAAGAAGTGACACTGAACTCACAGGTTTCTATTTCGTTTTATATTAAATATGTAAATCATAACAATACATCTTAATCATTATCAGGCTTTAAACAATTGTAACAGTACAATAGGGTTTGTGTAAATTCTGTATAGGTTGAGCCTTGTGTAGACTTTGTGGAAAGCCTACTTATTTACAATACATAAAAGTTAAGTATATGAGGCTTATAGATGATCGGAGTCTTTTTGTGGCCGGTACCCTCAGGTTTGGGTTGTTATGCAATAGTATAGTGTGTGTAAGCTGTATTTGTGGCCTGTACCTTAGGTTTGGATTAATAGAATGTTATACTGTGTGTAAGTTGTATTTGTGGTCTGTATGATCAGGTTTGGGTTGTTGTACAGTGTTATACAATGTGTAAGTTGTATTTGTGGCCTGTACCTCTAGGTTTGGGTTGTTTCGGTCCCTCCTAAAGCTGCTACTACTGGAGCGCCTATCCATCTGCTGGTCAGCCTTCAGCACCAGAACCTGCTTCATGTAATCGCCGAGGGATTGCTGAAAACATCAGTTTTTGTTATGAACTGCCTGTTGTTTCAAGGACATTGCTTAAAAGGCAATTCCCATTGCCTGCATGATTCTCTAACATTATTATATCAAAAAACGCATCAATTAACCCGTCTCTCAATTCTTTTAGTAAGTATAGCTGATCAATTAAATTGTGTTTTATGCCTCTTAAAAAAATTGAGGTTTATGGATGTTGCTGAGTTTATATCAGGCAGTGGGTGAGTTACTTTGAGACATCCCAGCACGGTCACAAGGTTCTGCCACGATCCATCCCTACTGTCCACAATGGCCGTGAATCCCCGCCTCTTGGATTCCTCACTGAAAAATTAAGTACCACTGACAATGATTTAAATTAACATAAGAACTCGCAGTACAAGAGTTCTGCCGGTGAACCAATTATGATTTTTTATGACTGTAATGCTAAAATTTCAAAATACATTATTATCACCACTCAATATGTGAAAAGGGAGTTAACTCTGATATCTTGTCTATGTATTGATAATTGATTTATGCAGGTGCTCATAATTGAGAATAAAAATGAGAGGGTGTTTAGAAAATGACATAAAGCTGTCTCTCTTACTTTCCCTATAATTTGACTGGGATTTTACAATCTCTGATTTGATGGAGTGATCAGAATCATGCCCTGTGGTTACTTGTTTACATTCATAGAGTTAAACCTAACAGTTCATAATTCACAGACAAAGATCTAACCCTGGTCCCGGTATTGTGTAGGATTACCTATATGTAACATCACTAGACCTCATGTGTTTGTAGATGGCTGGTTTCAGTAAACATGAATGCCATCTGACCTTATCTGAACAGAATTCAAGTTGTTTCACTAGAAGTTGAAAAGCTCTAGGTCCTTATGATTTTTGTAAACAAATATTGACTTTTTCAAGTAGGAGTGCCAGCTTGCCTGTTTTATAACCTGGTTGTGTGTACTGACAATGGCAGGAGTAAAAGACCACAAACCCACCTGGTCAGCTGGGTCAATATTCACTCCACACTGACTGCCTTTTATCACAAAGAACTTTATTTTCAAATAACCCTGAGACTCTACAAACAAATCTTTAGTTAAAATCAATTGTTCTTCACTATAGGCAATTTTTACATTGCCTTAGTACATTTTTTCCATACTGCACTTCTGCATTTTACCAATTTACTTTGAGCACGATTTCAACAATTAGGGGTTCCTAACAGTAGGAGGTGATTCAAGCCTAATTAACTTGTTCTTTTTGCATAATGCATGACCATTTAATACTTCAACAAGAGGGCCGGGTTGCTTTCCAAACATTTGATTCATAAGGGAGAGGTACTTCGAGCCTAAGTATTTTTGCTCTCTGCATAATGACCAGTACTCATGCAGCCCATCACAAACTAATCCCTCACACACCCATTAAATTTTTTGTTTCTTGTCGTCAAATGTTACTTTAACAATGGGCATTTCTTGAAAAATAGGAGCATGACTTGTGGTATGCAAAATGTTTTCTTTTATAATACTGGCATATTGCATTATGGTATAACTTTTGACTGATGAATTTGATATGGTGTTTCATGGTAATTTACCCGTGTTAAATGTTGTTTTGATATTGACACTTTATAAAATAAATAAATTACCTTGATACAATTATTTACCTGTGTATCTGTTACATGCATTTTGCATCAAGTATCAACTAAGGGGTTTTCATTCGCTATTATCAAACCCAGTACATCAATAAATATCTATTTTTATTTTTGTGATGTATTTTGTAGTTATTTGTAGTTATACCTGTATTCTGTGATTTTTACCTGGGTATCTGTAACAGGTACTTGAGACAGATGGTGATGTCGTGGGAGTTGAAGTCTGGGTTGTCCGGTTGAGGGGGGAAGGTGAGCACTGGTCCTCCCTGTCTGTCCCTGCCCCCTACAATCAGAGGTCAACCTCGTCATATTATATCAGCTCATATACAGTACAAGCTTTTTTTCTATATTGAAGTACATGTGTATTTACATTAACTGATAAGATATTGTTAATGTTTTTATCATAGAGGCCAACATGTTCTGAAATTATATACTTTGTACATGTATGTTGTCAAATACCTTTAGTTAGATATTATACACTGTAATATATAAGGATAATATCTGTATGTTTAATACCGGTATTTAAAACAATATCAATAACCAGCTTCCATTATGTAATTGTGCACTCACTAATCAGCCAATAACTACACATGACTGACCCGGTACTGAAATTACAGGGCTTCATAAAGACAATGACTTTACCTGTCAGGTAAACAATTTCTTTTTTGAGGATTTCAATGATGTGGGAGGCCTCTGTTCCCCGAGCTGCCATAAAATAGAAATAAACAATCATCAAAGATACTCTAACTTTCTTGTGATACGGCATCTTCTATTTGCATCAACTATTTTTTCTTCTAAAACACACTAGCTTATATGAAATGTGATGTAGTATAGATTGGCATAATATTTATGACACCATTTTGATATTTTTTTTATTCTGAGGCATATGGATGTATAGGAAAAAAGCAAAACATAATGAGCTTTAGTCAATTTAAAGCTGAATATTGTGCTCAAACTCATTAAGTTATAGGTTTCATAATTAGTTACTGCTCCTTAAATACTGACATACGTCTCCCTGATATTGTATGAAAAATTGGTTGGAGTTTTAAATGACTTGGCATTTCTAGGTCACATCAATGTTTTGTTAAATTCCTCACTCTTAATAAGATTATCTATCGTATACAACAGAAAGAATTAAGTTGGTAAATTGTCAAGTGGACAAGATTTACTATGAATTATTAAAATAACTGTAACAGCTGTACAACACAAGACCTACATGTATATATACACTAGATATACAGTCAGTACTTATATAAGACCTGTATACACTAAATACACAAAGACATTCTGGATTATACAAGAGTTGTTGGACTACATGGTGAAATCCTAGTTTGATTTGTATTGCCTTATTTTAAAATCTTTCCAACAGGTCAAATGTGTTCTATTTTTGTCTAAGTTGGACAAGGACCAATGCATCTATAATTTCAATGAGTAAATCTGTACCTATTATTTTCTAATGGGCATATGTAGTACGTACATGTACACATATTCTAAGAATTCCTGGTTTGTTTTTATTTTACTGCTACATATCTCATCCTCACCTGAGTTGAAGATTTAACTTCACTCAACATACTCTAAACAAAATATTCAAAATCTGCCTGATAAAATAATTTGTCATGCATTGATCTGTGATAGTCATAGATACATGTCCAAGAAATCCGACTTTTGGTGTCATATGATATATCCATATAATACCGGTAAGTCAAAGATGCCTACCCATACTCCCTAGGCTGAGTTATTCTTACTTATAAATAATTTGAATAAGGAATTTATCTTGTCTTGTATATACTTATCATACATTTTGTATTTTATTTAATGCTTTTTACCTCAGTTTGTCACAGACTGAGTTTACACTGGTATACAGTGTATATAGACACACTATACTTTATAATCACTATATTTAGTATGCGAGCCCCTCCCATTCCATTAAGTTGGATGATAGCTGTTTTCATAATCAAAGTCCCCTACCTTCTGGTATAGGGTGGGCCCCGCTCCCTGAGCTAGCCAGGGAC
The DNA here is from genome assembly GCF_963853765.1 of Magallana gigas. NCBI lineage: Eukaryota > Metazoa > Mollusca > Bivalvia > Ostreida > Ostreidae > Magallana > Magallana gigas. Next base: position 6,202,610 of record NC_088854.1, on the reverse strand, counting down.
ATCTGACTGTGAGCGCTCTGTTGGGTACGAACACTGCGCTGAGCATGCGAGTACTCGCTGCCTTTACGTGACATTTGTGGGGTGGTATGAGGAGGGCTTTTGGCATCTTTCCTGGAGGGATAAGGTGAGGTCTGAGACCTCAATGACCGCCTTGAGTCATGAGTGGAGAATCCATTCTGCTGTGAGGCGTACTGAGGATTTTGATGAGAGGCTGTGATTTGTTCTGGCTCTCTTTGGTAAGGTGGGGGAGCCTCACTCTCATGACGAGAGAAGGACTGATTTGGAGGGTACTTAGGGGATGTTGATTGTGGGCTAGCTTCTTCAGGATACATTGCCCTTTGACCTTGGGGTGAGGATGGGGATGGTTGATTCTGAGCATAGTTTTGTACTTTAGGTCTAAGACCAGACACAGATTTTGTACTTTCACTCCGAACTAGTTTCCACTGTTGTTCAAGGCTCAGGTTCTGTAAACTAACTGGTCGAGAAAGGTTAGACCCTTCTGAATTCCTGGGTCTGATTGGTTGATACTGTGGCTTTTGATTGGTTGGTGATAGATTCTGTTGGCTGCTGTATTGGGGTTCATTGTCAGCTCTGAATGGTCGATATTCTGGCTTACTGGATTGTTCCTGCGGTCTGATTGGCTGATATGCTGGTTTAGGAGATATCTGCTGGCTACCATAGTGCCGTCTGTCAGATTCGTGATGTGAGAGATTTGGCTGGGAGACATATTTCTTTGGATTCTGTGAGTGAGTCTGTCCTGTCATATGTCCCAGGATCTGGGACTGACTATGGGGATCATTGCGAGCTGATTGGTTGAGATTGGCAGGCTGGAGCCGATGATGTGAGGCGAACGTATCATGACCCTGAGGACCATGCAGTGAATGGTGGCTTCCCTGGCGGGACAGGTTGGGGGCTACACCACCCTGGTACGCCATCACTCTACAATGAAACAAAAAGTAGTTTATACTTTATATTACAGTGTTTAGATTATACTTCACTATCCACTAATCGTCCAAATAATAAATGTTATTAAAATTTATTTATTTACATGTATTATATATGATATATTTCATGAATAGTATACATTAATTCTTGAATACACAATTTGCATGTTGCTTTTTCAACAAGGAGTTTTGAATATGAAAGCTATTTTCATTTGATGTTTGACATGGTGAGTCACTTATTAGCATTTACTCTACGCATTTCCATAAAGCACTGAGTACTATGCTTGTGTCCTCCTTACACGTAGGACAGAATATTTGCATCAAATTTAATACAGACTATTGTCACCTCTGAATGACAAGACAGCTTTAAAAGAAAAATCCTTCACAAGTCTTACATGTTTGGATTGTCAGTATTTTAAACAGAGCCTGGGAAGTTTAATAGTTTTAAGGCCGAGTAAGTAGAACAGAAGTAATGTTCCAATGACGATGAAACATTTAACCATGGGAAACTCAAGCCACGACCCTCATGGGTAGACGTTTGTCACTGGGGATCTTTCCACTAAAGACCACCATTTAAATTTCCATCTCCATAGACCGGTCTGTCATTCTATTCATCAGGTAGTTGTAAGGCCACGATAACGAATCTTTCCCTAAAGTATTTTATCAAGATTAAACTGATAATATTTTTGTATGTAAGAGGAGATCCACAGCACAGTGACCTAAGATTTAATGTCCCTTGGTAGATTTGTTTTGTAAACAAAGATGACTACATTGATCGAAACATCATGCATATACGCATATAATTTTTTAAAATTTATGCTAGCATGTACAGTAGGTAAATGTATGAAGATGGTTATGGAATGCCCAGTGACCATAAGAGATTAACCAATGAACACTTCCATCTTAAAAAAACATCAGCTGAAAAACTATAATAATTTTAATGAAAAACAAACTTGAATCAGGCTGATATCTCTCTCTCTCTCTCTCTCTCTCTCTCTCTCTCTCTCTCTCTCTCTCTCTCTCTCTCTCTCTCTCTCTCTCTCTCTTAGCAGTAATGTCCCAATATCAGTCATTTTAAAGTAACTACAAAAGATCTCTCCTTTTAACATGTCATTAACATTCCATGTACTACCCTAGCTCTTTTCACCTCTCAGCTGATAATTGTTGAAATTGCTGAAAACTTAATATTCCACAGACCTTGAACAATTGAGGACAACATATTAAGTTGTCAAAAAAGCTGTAAATATTTAAACCCTGTACACACACACACAAAAGCCATCACAGCCCAAAATAACAATATTAGTTCATATCTACCTTTGATTCATTCCCCCCCCCCCCCACAACTTTGTGCAATATATAAGGAGGAAGGCAATATAACATTTTGAGAAACTTGTAATATAAGTTGTGTAACATGAGGCGACTATAGATTATTTTTATCATTTTTCAGTTCGAGTACCTTCTACATCTATTTCGTATGTCAGAAGTAACAAACCTCGCCTCAAGGACAGAGGGACACTTGATCCTGGTACATACAATACAAATTTCTGCAGGGATAAACACAATGACACAAATAAGGCACTCATATTTGGGCATGCATTTATTTATTTTATTTTTATAACCTTTACCATGTTTACAGTCTACATTTTCACTAGATAAATATAATTATCAGCTATGTTTATGGACTTTAATTCATCATTCCATACTCAATACAGAGAGATACATGAATCATTCTCAATCATTTTTTCAGCCTACCTATTAACAGCATTCAGATGTTATTTATTTTGTAAAGGTATATTATATTTGTGACAATATACACTTGTTCAGGTGTCAATAAATGATGCATAAGGGGGTATATACTTCATATGACATGACATTTTCATGAAAACAAACCTTATTCAATGTAAACTGGTCTTTTTCACACAGTTAATAATTAAATAAAATAGCATCGATTTAATACTGCGGTTCTGATGCCAAATTGATCATTAGCTAGATCACCAGTAGACAAAGTGTTAGCGATTCCAGTACTGGTCTGTAATTATACACCCCAGAATGACATAGGATGGACACATTCCTGGGGACAATGAGGGTAAATATCCTCCAAACCAACATCTCCCTGCCTCATCAATGTTTAACAGACCCTTACCATCTACCATTTCAATCACTCTCAGGGCTCAAATTCAAGGCAAAATACACCTTGTGAGATACCTGGATAATATTTATACCTTGAGTAATATGGTCTCCTGTTCATTATCATATGCCTAGATGATGACTTAGATTAATACCTGGATTAATTATTATATATTATGTGAGGGTTCAAGCATGCTTAACACCGTGAAAGTCTGATATCTTCTTGTTGATCTGCTGAACTCATTACCCAATGCAATGGCTGTTTAGTTGATTTTACCCCAAGGCAAACACTGGGTCAATGAAGACAACTTGTTTCTCCTTATTTGCCTATTCTCTTATTATTTGCCTATTCTCTTTTGAGAAGTGGACAGGCATAGCCTACATCATGGATGTAGGCTATGCCTGTCCACTTCTCAAAAGAGAATACTTATTTGCCCAACTCTGATTATGTAATATTGGCAAATACTACTGACATATATGAACTAGGTGGATCTTAAATAAAGCACTGCCTACATTTTTATTGTTTCTCATTACCTGAGAACTCTGAACCTATCATTTTGTGTTTACTCAAACAGAGGATTGCAGTGAATGCATGCAACCCTCCACTATTAATTGCTCTTGCATAACTGTACATTATAGCTATATAAACACAGGTATGATAGATACACTTATTGGTCACCTGGTGTAGGTGACATAGGTGTGATAAGTTGGCTGTATATATACACACTTCAAACAAACAGATCTGTGTAACGACACCTCAAACCCTGTTAAAACTGAACAAGTATACAGCCATTTTACAAACATACCTAGAACAACCCACGATCAACAACCCCTAATGCTATTGTAGTCTGAAGCTGAAAAGGCTCAAGCCCTCATAATAAACTGGCCAAAAACCCTTGTATGACGTAATGTTTACGATCGAAACAATTGTTTTATTTCATCAATGGGAGATCCGATTCATAAACAGTAAACCCATGCAGTAATCCCCCTTGAATGAATAGACACACCAATGCTCTTTGATTCTGGTCCAAGTAATATTGTTTTGGGATGACAATAAGAATTGTGTAATGTTTATCTTTTAATTCAGTGCTGGATCAACAAATAGCATGACTGGAATGTGAATACAGGAGAGACATTTAAAAACCATCACTTGTCTACAGAATATTTATGTTGCTTATTGATGTATTTTTACTTTATTGATAGAACAAACTCAGCAGCTTTAATTGCTAGTGCTTTTACATAATACCAGTGCTACTGGATAAAGCTAGATGTATTTTGATGATTCATTACTATTTATGCTTTGCTGGGTTTATTTTTTATATTTTCCCCACAAACATTTATTATGATTTAAGCTAAGAAGTATTTGTTTAAGTTTAACTGAATGCTACATGCAGTTTAATGGTAAAAACAAAATGATATATTCTGCATAATTATAAAGCTTGAAGAAAAAAAGTATTCAAATATGAATTCCATTGTCAGAGTGACATTTTACTTATATCCATAAAAATTCACTGATATGTATTGGTGACCATTTATACCATTGAAGTTCTAAACTAAGAGCTTTTTTAAAGTGTTTCCAGAGATTTCCTTTGATAATTTGCAATGAAGAGATCAAGCATTAGTAGTTTAGTGAGGTACCCCCTTAATGTCATGAAGTCAGTGCAACTCAAAGAACTGAACATCTCAATGACTGGGAAATAAGTCAGATTAACTTATAAACTCCTACTCATAAAAGCCCTGCACCTAGGTTCTTTTGAAAAGTTTAGCAATGATTTTATTGATCTGAACAGTTTAAAAGTTAAAGGTTCCACATTCCAGGTGATTTGTTTCAATTTTATTTATCTTGAGACAGGTAGCTGCTAACAATGGCCAGCAATGTAAAGTCTACACAGCCATTCTACAGGGAAGACTAGCTGAGTTTAAATAGTCCCTAGACTTGCCTCGGTGTGTCCTGACCGAATTCACACACACATAACCCAAGACTAATTATCTCTCAAACAATATCATACCGCATTCTTCAGAACAATAATGCTTTCTAGCACACATAACTTAAAATATTTTTAGAGTTGTTCATGTATTTTTAAAAGGACAGAAGTAAAGTTAAAATCAAATGAAATTAAAAATCAAAAATAAGAAAGAGTGAAAATATAGTTTTCCCTGCCTAATACCAATGGTTGAAATCATGACACTAAAATAATATCATTGATTGTAAGATTCTTAAGATTCAAACAGCTTGTAATTAAGATTCTTGTGGAGTTACAGATTTAATACTCAAACTGTTCCTACTAAGTCCTGTCCTTTTCCTACAAGGAATCTAGATTAGAATCAGGAATACACGGCGAGATAGAATGGAATGCGACGGCTGTCAACACCAGGTGTGAATAATGGCCCACTTACCTGATACAGACTATAGAATCACGGACACCGACAGGTACCCAGTACCTGTACACTTAATACAACTTCGTAATCACAGAGACACACAATAAAGGTTTCCGAGTCCTATACTTATATTTTCTGTAATATGAAAATTGATCTTACCCTGACGCATCGAATATACCCCAGTTGTTGACAAAATTCCTCTTTAGCCCAAAGAGGGCCGAGAACTTATTACCAGTTCCATTTAGTCGTGTAGAGCCTTTTCTGCATAATATACTGGTGAGTCAAAAGTCTTCAGAACTTACCTATGAAAATATACTCCAAACTACTCCATTGCATACACAAAATCAAGTTAATTCCGTGATTCCATGTATCGAAAGGTTCACAAACTTTTCTGTCTTTTTTCTCAAACAGCTCTGTGACAGAGACCGGGCTTCAATCGCTCAGGTGACACCGATTTACAGGTGAATAGACCATGACGAGTTTTCTACCTTTTCAAATACCAAAAGTATTTGTGGCATGGTGCGGGTTTTTTTTCCATAAATAATTTATTCAGTTTGCAGTTAGAATTACTAAGACAAATTATTGGCTTAGATTAAATTACTATAAGCATAATTTTTTTCTTCATGTAATTTAAAAATTATAAATTTTCTTAAGTGGAATTTTCTATAAAATATTAAAATAATAGCACGAAGTACATCAAGTATTAAATTAAAATCATAATGTTTTGCATTTAATCACTATGATAATTTCAATGTTGTAATCTACACGCAAAATTATTTGTTCAATATTCCAAAAGCGCCGATAAACGAATTTCAAAGAAATCTCAATGATGCAAATATGCAATGTGATGCAAATATGCAATGTGCTGAACGAAAAAAAGCTCAAAGGAAGTTAATAATAATTATTAAGTTAATAATAATTTCCTGAACGATTAACAAAAATGTGTAGGGGAGGGGTATATGTTTAATATATATGCAAAAAGGGGGTAAACTGAAAGAAGCCCCTCTTGAATGATAAGGAGAGAAGAACTGGACTGAAAACGAATTTTGTTTGTTTGCTTGTTTTTTTAGGGTTCTTTTTTTTGGGGGGGGGGGGGGAGAATTACCTAAATAAAGGCTTTACTTTTTCTTCTTTTTTGTTTGTTTGTTTGTTTATTATCAAATATAGAAACAAACAATTTTGGCTTATAATTTACAAACATTTGTATTAAATGTATTTGATTTGAACTAAACATGTTAAATTGTATTCACTTAATATTTCAAGAAAAGTTTGTTTTACTGCGCTGGAGAACACTGAACACATTGCATTCCTCGATGTATACACATTCGTGTTCTGGTTGTGAGATGACACATGAGACAATGTAAAGCCTTTATAATAAAAACTACAAGTTCATTTATTCTTTTACAGAATATCTGCATGTCAAAGTGAGTTTGAGTTTAAAAAAAACAACCCAAAATGGCAGAACCATTGTTACCGTTTATTGAAACACACATTTCATTCCCGAATAATTTTGCACATGTTCGTGCATGCACATATACATATTTTTTTTTTTCGGAAACCAATGGATTCACACCCGCTGCATAGAGAAGATACTCTAAAAGAGTAGAGTTTGGATCGGAAACCCTCGTCTTGTGAAAATGATGTATATCGTGGGGTACTTTCCGGTGTCCAAGCATAAACAAATCTTTGCATTATATTTTACTTACACCGTTCAGACTTGCGAAGCATCCTTTTTTAATGTCCTAGCCCGTATTTATTTAATAACAGATCTAAGATGTTTCTACATGTACTAGTAATCTTCACCGCTTTTCAAACTTTTAGAAACGATAGTGAATTGAATGAGAGGTCCATACAGAATAACCAAAAATAAAAGACAAATAAAAAATTCAGCATCTTAAAGGTAATAATCAACTAAGTTAATTAGATTTTACTAACAATGATTTATTCTAGAATGCATGGTTGAACATGCAGTAATGCATTGATGTGCCTGTTGAAACTTATCTACGTGTTACATCTAGTCAAATGAAAATCTGCTTATCAAAAATATGCCAAGGATCGAAGCTGAAACGTGCATGTAGTTGTTGGTAAAGTTGTAGAGATACAGCGATACATCTGTCCTACTGATCGTGAAGCCCCACGATACGCGTACCGTATCGTCACAAGCTAATCGTGATACACAGCGACTTTATCGTGATACATGATGTATCGTAGAAACACATCATACCCATCGTGTCGCGAGGTAGCGGCCGAAACTCAAGCCAACAACACAAACTGTTGGAGCTTCGTTAATCTCTCTGTCTATTGATCACTTGTACACTATTTTAGAGTTCGGTCGGTGTGAGCGGTTATCGTGTTCAGTGAAAAATGTTGTTCATACCAGAGACATATATAACAGTTAGTTTAACAGTTAGTAAATTCGTCCCTGTTCATACTCCCGACCTCCTTTAGTATTTCTTTTGAAAAACTTTGAAAAAAAAATAATTGAGAAGAGTTAGTTTTATATACATGAATAAGCAAAAGAGCTATAAATAGTTTATTTACATGTATATGAAAGAAGCAGTAGGTATGCAATGAACGTGTCGCCTGATTCATAATGTAAGACACGGGACATTGTTTATAAACACACCCCGAATTAATCAATATGGTAATTACATCCGGAGGAATACCAACCCATAAATTTATGAAGACATGTAAACAAATCGGTGTACGCCAATTACAAATATTTTCGAAAACAATGTCACTTAAACTTTTATTGAGTGTTGTTTCTTTACTTTTTTTTTTAATTATCATTATTATTTTTTTTTAAATAAAAAATATTTAGATTACTCTGAGACTCATATTACTACAGATAAAAAATAGTAAAAAAAACAAAAACAAAAAACGAGAGTTTGATAGAATATAAGATAAATTAAACAAATCTGTCGATAAAATAAATATCAAACAAAAAATAAGATATTGTCTTGAAATCTGATGCATTCCGGTATGGTACATGTTACAAACACGGTGGACGGAGTGAACTTTTGGGGTGAGTGTGTCACTACCCTGGGAGTCCCGGATCTGAGGTGTATTGACCCCCCGGGGGAACCCCTGGGTCCTCAGTGGTTAGAAGTCTCAACCGAAGTCCGTGATTGGGTGGCTACGTCACAGACAAAGAAAATAATAATACTATATAAGACATCTCGTGGATCTATTGAAACACAAAGGTTTACAACGACCAAAGGACCAGATTTACACCGTATATCAAGGTAAGATTAATGCTAGTCCTTTTCATACATTTTTTTTTATAAATGAAACTAAGAATTCTTAAAAATGAACACTTGCTTTTCTGCCAAAATTGGCAACTTGATCAAATTCACTCTTTCTTGCACAGAAAAAACACAATGGCATCTCTCAGTTTTCCCACTGTCTGTCTGCTTGTCCTCGCTGGATGTGCTGCTTACGTCACAGCCAATGGATACGGCCAGTCGGCCTACAGCTATGCCAGGCCACAGATATACGCCCCCGCCCGGCCCTCCTTTGGATACGCTGGTACCGGAGTCGGAGGTGGACTCTCAGGGGGCCTGGGACTTAACAGTGACCTCGGTGGGATACTCCCAATCCTTCTCATCTGTAAGCTCGCGGCTTAAACTAATCATAATTAATAGATTCATCTTTTAAAACACTAAACAAAGCTTGTATGGCCACTAACAGCAGCTACGAAGGCCATTCATCAAAGTACTGAACATACTGTAAATTACTATCAGTACTCTGATTTCCTTATTGGCTTATTGGGTGTTACCATCTACGGGCTTAGTGACTTCTGCAAGCGACTGCTAACGTCACGCAGTCTTGTCATCTCAATACAATGACATGATAACACTAGTATTATAAATCAGATTTGGTAAGTGTTTTGTTCATGCTTTAGCTGTAGTTCGCTGGTTTGTCTTTAACTGTTGTCTCTGTTGTTTAGTTTTAGTCCTGGGGTTGGCAGCACCTGCTCTGATCGGTTCTCTACAGTCCGTTAGAGACGGAACCAATGACGTCCTCAGATCTAGGTCACTCTGAAGCACGGGTCGCAGGATTATTCATTATGTGCCAATGTACTAGCATATTTGTGCCAATAGTTTTATTGTTTTATTTACGATTAAAACGTCAAATTTTAGTATGACCTGGGGTTTTTTTTCTTTACAAAAATAGGATATTCCTATTTATACCATGAAAGGGGCATATGCTGTGAAAGTGACGACATCCATTTTTTTTGTCTGTAACTTGCGTAAGAAATTATATTAATGACCACTGAATCCGAGTTGAGTTCTTATAACAAACTTAATGAAAAAAGGAACAATTATGGCTTACGAACCAATTATTCTAACAATTCAGAAATTGATGTATACAAATGCACTTGCGTTCTTTGAGGGCAAATACTTGTGCATATACAAGGCATATGAATGTGCTTAAAATAATCTAGTTCTGAAATATCTGCTCCTGCTAATCTCTTTAAAGTAATTTATTGTCAGAAAAGCCACAAAAAATACAACATGATAGAGTACTAGTATATACATGTTTTAATGTTTTACATGAATTATATACCTACATTTGTTTTTAAGTCAGCATAGGACATTTTTACTTAGCAATGATATTCAATTGAATAATTTAATATTCTATATCGCAAGCGTCACGATGACTTAGATAAGTTTAATAATTTTGCCTTTTTATTTAAGCTTTGATTTCTTTAGTTCCCTCTAAGAAAATATAGATGACGAGTCTTGTCTAAATATCCTAATAAATTGTGGGTAGATTATGCCAATCATCATTTTTGATTCCTCGGGCTTATAAATTACAAAACAAAACAATCAAACAAACAAACAAACGAAGTAAAAGGCATATGTGCAACGACATTCGCCCTTAAAGACCGAGAAAATAAGCACCGCCTTCAAATTTACCTGGTCAGTGTAACCCTGTCAATCAACTGAATGGAGGCCCCAGATTGGGTGTTACAAAATGATTGACATTCGTTTACTCGTCCTGTGTATACCATGTCTAGCGCTCGCGACGATCGCGCAATTAACTTTTGTCTTTTGATGCATAAAGACCTTGTCACAGAATTACAGAATCGACTCTTTTACAATTGATATTTTTGAATGTTTGTACCATGTTGTTATGAATATATCGCGTTTAATGGAAAGGCTTAAACACTGTGCCGGATAATTATGCTACTGCAAAGGTGGCATTTTTGCACCCGCTTAATATGCAGTTTTGGAATAAGCTAAATACAATGTATACGAAATGATAGACCAATCACCATTGTCTAGAGAGTATATAACCACTTTTGTTTTAAGCGTGTTTCACATGACAGGGGATCTCAGGTATGCAGAATAGAATATGTTTTAATTAGCGATTTATATATTGTTATGCTTATCGACTAGCTTTCAATTGGAGTTTAGGTTAATGAAAATAAGATCAAAAATGAAAAATAAGTGAAATCGTATTTTTAATATACATGTACCAATATATATTATTATACTTTCATGTTAAATACTGAAATCTGATTGGTTTAGAAGCAGTTGGTAATCCGTTCTATTACCCTCAGCGTTAGCAACACACTTGGCAACGGGTAACACAACGAATTGTTACATGCGCGTAAATTATGCGCGTACGGTTCGCCGTATAATTCACTTCATTTCTATATAAAAACAGTAAAATTTTCTTTAAAAATAAGACGTTAAGTATAATAAAATAAATAGTGCCTGCTTGGGAGGGTAACTGTTGGAATTGATACCCCTCGAAAACCATTGTCAACCTCCGCTTCGCATCGCTTGACAATGGGTTTCTCGGGGTGCCAATTTCAATAGGTATTCTCCCAAACAGGCACTATTTATATAATGTACGTCATCAATATAAAAAAGAGGGCACATATATTAGCCCTGTTGTATACAGCACTGACAGTATCACTAGAAGACATATACTGTATATGTATAAATACATTTTAAGCTTTTTGTTTACATATATATAGGTTACCCGCAAACCATTGAAAATCTTGAAATACATTGGTAATAACACATAAGATGCCTTTGTGAATATCAATTCATACTCTATCAACAGCTATGGACATACTGCAAAAAAGTCCTCAAAATTAACCAAGTATTGTCATGTTGTAAATTTTGTATTTACTGACACCCGGTAAATTCAAAATTTACAACATGACAGTATCACGATAGGATAAATTTGTAAAGACAGCAACAAACTACATTTGTATCAAAGTTTCCAATGTTCATTTTGGTTAATGTTATGCTATAAGACAAATTATGATGAGTGTGTCAGTCGAACCGAGACCCCGGATCTGAAGTGTATCTACCCACTTGGGGAAGTTTCAAACCTTCGTGACATCAGTGGTTCATCGCAAGCCTCGAATTGGAAAGTGACGTCACGGTCAAAGATACACACTGCATAACACAGACTTTTGTTTGGTCCTTTCAGTTAGAGGTCTCTACAACCAGAGTATAATGGTGATATTTCTATTATTATAAAAAAGAATTAGATTGATTTCATGTAAAAATTGTAGATAGAATAAGAATTTAAAGAATTGTTTTTCTAAAAATAGTACGATACAATCCCTGTATTTAATCTCGTTACATGGTATGCATTTTCTTTTAATTGAAAGAGTTATCTTTTTGAAATAATACAAAGTAAACATAATGGATCTCCTTTGCATGTGTACGATCTGTCTGCTTGTCTTTGCTGGTTGTGCTGATTACGTCACAGCCAATGGATACGGCGGCGCCCTGTCCGCCTACAGCTATGCCAGACCACAGGTCTATGACGCTATGGCCAATTGCAAGCTCTCTCTAGGATACTTGAGTTAGTTGAGTAGTAGGCTAATAGGTGGACTATTCAGCGGATTCCAGGTAGACAATGGTGTAACTCAACAGGTAGACAATGGTGTAACTCAACAGGTAGACAATGGTGTAACTCAACTTTTTTGCTCAGTTCCTTGCTATAGTTCTTGATAAAACTATGTAAGTACAAAATTAAATCTGATTCATAGATGAATCTGGTCTTTTGCATTATGTGAAACATGAATAACAGAAACTACCCTTAAATACTAAAAGGTAACACTATTTTTAATTCTTGCAAGATGGTCAGAAAACCTTAAAGGCCGAGGTCATAGTATCTAATACTAAGCCGGGCACAGCAGATGAAAATCATTTTTGTGAAAGCAAATTCTTATTTTTATTCGAGACAAATACTTTTATTTTGAAAAAATTCAATATAAATAAAAAATAACACAAAGCAATTCAATGCAAATAACGACTGCATTATATATATATATATATATATATATATATATATATATATATATATATATATATATATATATATATATATATATATATATATTTATATATATATATATATATATATATATATATATATATATATATATATATATATATATATATATATATCCCAAAAGTATATTTTTCTCAGTGTCCGGTGAAAATATAATAAAAGAAAAAAGCAAAAAAAAAAACCAAAAAAGCAACACTAACTGCAAAACATCAGAAAACTAAAAAAAATATAACTGCAATTAGTGTTGCTTTATATATATATATATATATATATATATATATATATATATATATATATATATATATATATATATATATATATATATATAAAACTAGGTTCATGTATGAGTAAAACCGCTTAAAAATTTGCATAAAAAGAACAATTGATTCGAGATGTAATTCAAAACATTTGTAATTACGCATTGATTTTATTGGTTTTTTCCCCCAACAACAATATATTTACCTGTTTCGAACATTTAGCAATATATCACAGATTCATGATAGACTCCAACAAAGCAATATGTCATAGACTTAAACATTAGTAATATCTCACAGACTCAGGCATTTAGCAATATGTCATAGACTCAAACATTTAGCAATATCTCACAGACTCAGGCATTTAGCAATATGTCATAGACTCAAACATTTAGCAATATCTCACAGACTCAGACATTTAGCAACATGTCATTAACTTAAACATTAAGCAATATCTTACAGACTCAAACATTTGGCAATTTCTCACAGACTCAGGCATTTAGCAATATGTCATAGACTCAAACATTTAGCAATATCTCACAGACTCAGGCATTTAGCAATATGTCATAGACTCAAACATTTAGCAATATCTCACAGACTCAGACATTTAGCAATATCTCACAGACTCAAACATTTAGCAATATTTAAGCAATAACGTACAGACTCAAACATTTAGGAAGATTTCATATACTCAAACATTTAGTTACATGTCATAGATTCAAACATTTAGCATTATCTCACAGACTCAGACATATAGAAATATGACACAGACTCATTTCATCATTTACGTCACTTCTGTTCAAATTTGGCGGTCATTTTTAATTTTTAAAAAAGTAATTTTGTCCGGAAGAAATCTCCATAAACTTTAAAGATATCGCTTTGAAATTTTTACTGATGATAGATGTATCAATTCTATAATGTACTGGGGGGTTTAAAATTTTATTCATCAATTTTGCTCAAAACCGGAAGTAGTTCCAATTATTGATATTCACGAGGGATTTCTGTCGTTGAATATGTACAGATTTTTTTATAAACTATTGTGTATTAATAAAAATCATATTTTGGATTATTTTAACACAAAGCAAATTAATAAAACTTTTAATTTACTTGTACCACGCGCAATTATATCTATAATCATCAACTAAATTGTCAAACAAAAACCAGAGAGTAAAATATATGTTATTGAACATTTTATGTAAATGGAGGGACAGTACATAATATTAACTTTGGCACTATCATGTCATGACATATTTAATTAGTATTTACCATATCTATCTGGTTAGACTTTTAATAAGATAAAAGCAGTTCAATTATATATTTCATAGAAATATAGACAAAAGTGTAACACAACTCACACGATGTCAATGTATACATTTGCTAAATATGAAATAAGAAAATAATCAATATAAACAAAAATGAGAGAAGAATCTGAATACCGATGGTTCAAATTAAGCTGTATATTAAGAGGTGGAAAGTAATTTATTTTTTCTTCAATTCTTCTGGTACAAACATAGTTTGGATGAGCACAACACACGCCATCAATGCCATGAGGAAAATAGGCACACACGATATTCCTATTGAGAGCATGAACCACCCTGAAAACAGATATCAGCAGGATGTGTAAAGAGCGAATTATAAAAGATATTTTACGAGCTGAACACACAAGATGTCATTTATTCATAAAATAACATCTTCAAAGAGCTTTTAGATTTGATAGTGTTACCTTTTAGATTTTGTTATTCAGTGAGATTTGATAAAGCTGTTGGTAATATGTCATGCCATCAAATTTGCATATGAAACAATATTTTGAAAGTTTCTTTTGTTTGCAAATATACACAGATGTAACTATAATGTTTATAAAAACCTACAGATATACACAATTCACTTGGATTCCACTGTATTATGAATTACAAAGATATATCTACATGTATATCTATTAGATTATTAATCATCTTTTGATGGACTTAAACTGTAGGATAAGTAAAAAT
This sequence comes from Magallana gigas, assembly GCF_963853765.1. NCBI lineage: Eukaryota > Metazoa > Mollusca > Bivalvia > Ostreida > Ostreidae > Magallana > Magallana gigas. Next base: position 6,187,589 of record NC_088854.1, on the reverse strand, counting down.
TTGATTTCTTTGAAATGTATCAATTTCAGTGCTTACTTGAAATGCAAAACATGTCTCATTTTGATGTCTGATCTAAATTGGTTCATAAAATTTGAATGTCAAATAGTATATAAATTGTTTAGATAATCAAACTATACCTGTTGGAACGCTTACCTGGTGGCTCATACGTTGTTGTTTTGTTGGGTTTCTTGATGTTGACAATAAGTACCCCGGTAGATTTGTCTTCGTCGTCATCACAACATAACTTTACGATGTAAGAATTATATTGTCTGTAAGAAAATGCAGGTGATTCGCTGGCCATGATGGAGTAATTGACACGGATTCCTGTGTCATTGCCGAAAACCACAAAATTGTTCGTCTTCGGTAACGTACTCTCTAATGAACAGCAAACGCTATCCCCGCTGGGATCTTCAACAATTGTTGTGTACAATTTTGCATCTCCCTCAGTTTCCTCGGTTATGGAGATAACGTTTGGCATACCAAGGACTTCAGGGGGCTTGAATAAAAAATCACCCAAAAAGTTACGAACAATATCAGTTCATACTCCTACAGTTGTCATATTGTAAATTTTGTATTTATTAACAAATACAAAAGACGCGCATAGGCCCTAATGGTCACCAGGTTATAATAAAAGACTTGATCGAAAGAAAGGACATTCGATGATAAGGATCACTTGTATATAACAAAAAAAAAATTGACCTATAGGACCGATATTGGTGTCTGTCTTTACAGAAAGCATATCGATTTCCCTCTTCTTGATTTTAGGCCACACACAGTAAACTCTAAGGTTTTAGTTCTCATAATGTATAGTGACCAAGAGCGTTTTACTGCAAAAATGATTTTTTAGCCAACCTTGAAGGTTAATTTTAGAATTATAAGCACAATATGCTAGGTGTCTAAATGAAAATTTGAAAAAATCTACAGTAGAAATTATCAAATGTACTTCGATTTTTATAAGTTATTTACTCCAGGAAAAAGTTCTTATCTATAGGCCAATATACAAATGATCCTTTTGAACTAACAGAAGAAAATAAGTTGCATAAAACAGGAGTTTTATATACGAGTGGTGATCGAAAATCAGCAAAATACTAGTGGTTATCTGATGATAACTTTATCATTTTATTTTACTCAACAATCGTATAAAAGTATGGCATGAAGGCAAGTTTAAAGTCCATTGGTAAGGTGAAAAGAGCAACTTCGTAATTATATTAATTCATAAAACAGCTGTTTCAAGGTAAACAAAAAAAAAATAATCAAACGTTACATGTCTGCTGAAAATGTTTCAACATACTTTCATGCGCATGCTAATATCAACAAGAGAATCTTAAAGCTTACCATATTCTGTGTTTGAATAGAAACTGTCGCCGTTGCAGTGGTATTACAAGAATCTTTAGCCCTGACAAGGAAGGCATAGTCACTCTTCACTTTGGCTTTCAGGAATCTTTTAGCCACTGTTATTTGGCCTGAAGAAAACGATATCCCTCAATTTCAAATCAACATATAACAAAAAAAGAAGAAATGGATATTTTGAATAAGATCAATACCCGATGTTTCGTCCACCGTGAAATATTCCATAGAATTTGAATATGAGGAGTGTTGCAAGACGGTATAATTAACGACTTCAGCGTAGTCTGCACCGTCTGGCTCCAGTAACGTCACAAAAGATCCGACAGGTAAGTGGTCAGGTATCTTTGCGCTGATTGTCGATGTAGAAAATGATATTGCTGTATCTGGAATATGAAAAACACGGAAACAGTTGTAAAATTTCAAATAACAGAGAGGAAATTGGAAAGAAATGCGTTTTTTCAAAGTGTTCGAGTAAAAACAATACAGGAATTAAGAGTATCATCTCTAAATTTATTCAAAATTAAATTTCTTTTCGTTAAAACTTTCCTCACTACAATTGATGTGCATTGAAATAATTATAATTGAAAACCCTGATTAGGGGAATACTAAAATAAAAATTATATAGACAAATCCTATCATAAAGTTTTGCTGCAAGAAAAATAGTAAGAGAATATACATAGTTCATATCTAGATTAAAGTACAATTTTTTTTTATTAGAAAATATACATTAAACACAGTTGCACCGCCATATAGGTTCTCAAAGCCTTTGACTGATCATAAATCTTACTGTCTTCTAGGCATGCTTTAATAGCATATGCAGTTCCATTGATCGACGTGCCCGAGTTTTTCCAATCGAACTCCTCTCCGATTTGAACATTGTTTGGTGTCACTTTGTATCCCTCCGCACATGGTCCTAAACATGGCCCACTTGTAACTAAATTATCTCCCTTGCTCCGCCTGGGTGTATTTGAAAGACAACAATTTTATAATTCTCTAAAAAAAACGTTGTTCACAATTAAATCATACGATTTTATTTTTTGATATATTCTTGTTTATAAAAGAATAAATTTAACAAGGCAATTAACGAGGTGCATAATAAAATTTACTTACATAGAAATAGAAAATCCGAAATATAAATTAAAAATCTACAAGAATTGTATCAATTGAGGGGTTGCTACATGAGGGAAGTTCCACATTTACTGCTTGACTCTTTCCCTCTTATTTTTGTTTGAATATATTTTTTTTTTCACAAAACGTGATCATAAGTCTTTTCCGATTAATAAAAAGCTAAACGTACCACCCGATCAGATCACCATCTAGAACAGCAATCCTCTCGTACTCAACCACCGTGTATGTTGTAGTATTTTTACCTGTGCAGGTAATTGACAATGCTTAATTCATGCTTCATTACAATATATTGGATCTTTCATGCATAAAGTCTTGTCAAACTTCTGATTTTCTATGCTTGGATACTAGGTACGAAGTAAAGAATTACTTTGTCTAAGTGTGATTCACAAATATATTCAGGTTTAACTTATCAATAACATTTTTAGAGCAGCTACTTTTGTATATCCAAATATAGACTTATTTAAAATAGGAATTTCATTTTAATTCAAAGAACTGATTTGATATTAAGGAACACATAACAATGTACCTGAAACATAGATAGTGTTGTAAGCCACCAGTTTATAATTACTACCACTTGGCCTCCAGACCATGAAGTCAATGTATCCAGATTTCCAATGGGAGAATTCCCATGAAGTGATGCGTGAACAACTTGTTATGGTATACACAAAATCAGTCATCAAGTACATCATATCTACAAAACCAAAGAACACGATAAATTTTGACGGACTTAAAATTGAAAATTAGGCGATAAGGTTTAGTTCAATGGAAAAATATTCTTGAAACAAAATTTTTTTGTTAAGAGTTATAAGAAAATAAATCGACATACTTTGTCCGCCGTCTTTTCCTTCTGTAAGGTCTTCCGGGTAAAGATAGATGAGACTGTTTAAGCAAGGAGCAGCTAAACAAATATCAAAAGAGTGCAATTTAATTTAACTTGAAAATTCAGATGGATTGGGTAACAGGCAGCTTACATAAACCCTCTCAAAATTACAATGTCAAGCAGTAATCTATAGAATATATTACTGATTGATATACTATCAATATTAAATATGTAAACAAGACAAGGGATAGTTGAATATAAATCATAATCTTGAATTCTACCATACATAAATTGAAAGATAATTTGTTGGTCAACTTATATGCACGTTTACAAACCCACCACCCTTATTCATACTTAAAGACATACAAACATTACAATATAGTTCTCATGACTCATCCCACTTGGGAAGAACAGTAATTAAAAAGAGTACTTATTAGTAAGTAAACATATTATAACTAAATATGTTTAAGAAGTGTGTTTTTAGGTAATGAAAAACGCTTAGAAGCTCTAATATAACTGTGAACATAAGTTATAAAAATACAAATTGAATATAAGTTGCATGAAAAATTCAAAACTATATAAGTCAGAACTATCAAAAATATAATTGATATGAAAAATGTACAATAATGTCGTTTTACAAATTGCTTAAAAAGTTCACCTCCTTATTAAGTGTATCTTACACAATCGAGAAAAAAATGAATATTTTATTCAGATTCAGTTTGAGCATCGGCTCGATTCAAAATCCTAAATAAGTGAACATTTAAATTACTAGCTTTAAAAGTAACCGACAGAAAGGAGGCAGTTAATGGTTTCAGTCAATTTATTAAACAGATAAATAAAGCATTGACCACAAGATGCAGCCGATACACGCTGGATTGACCGACGATGTTGAAAATTAAATACTGCCTAATTTTACTTAGTATGAACGGTTACTTATATCAAATAGAAAATTAGATTTATTGGATAATGAAAATGAGAAAGACCAATCAAATTAGAGAACCAATGAAAAACGAAAGACTTTACTCAGCCAACTCAATCCAGTTGCGCAGTGTAATTGGCGGTTATTTAAAATTTTAGACTGTGTTTAACAAAACGGATAATGAAATAGATAAAACTAATAAATACATATAGAAATACATTTGATACTATAACATACTCCCCCGGAAATTTTTTAATCTGTCCTCAGATTATAAATATATCATTTTGACAAATAATAAATACATATAGAAATACATTTGATACTATCACAAAAATAATTGACATAAAAAAATATTTTCGTACCTATTGCCAAAACTAAACCGTTTGTAAGATTTTGGTATATTTTATTTTTTTACGCTTTGACTTAAGAATTGATAAGTTTAGTGAATTGCTAATTTCTGCATGAAGATTATTTCAATACTTAAATGTTAGCGAAATAAAGCTATTGTAATAAGAAGAACATAATGGCAGACAGTATAAATTACACCTAAGGTTATATGTATGTTTCGTTGGAGAATATAGTTAAAGATGAATCTAAGAAGTATTGTGGTGTTAACCATTAATCATTTTGTAGAATAGTAAATAATTAAAAAGGTGTGCATCTGTGTAGATATTTGATAAACGAAAACGAGTCTTCCTAGCTGTAATCATAATTAAGCAACTGCGTTTTTTAGTAATAAAGACTAAACTATTTTTATATTTAATTACTTTTTACCACAGCAACTTACAGACATCAGCGAACATGAGAGAACCGTCAGTTGTCGTCACTGGTTGTGGCACAGGACATTTCGTAATGGCTGCGATGACGTCAGACTCGATGGCGGATAAATTCGCATAAGAAGATGCATAAAAATATCGACTATTATCCCCCGCTGTTCTTCTATACTCTTTTTCATAACCACTGTTTATATCTACAATGACAGAACGATCTATCGTTAAAAATCAATTCTTGCTAAAACGTTTACAACTTAAAAAACAGAAATATAAATAAGATATTATCAATTGATATTGATTTAAATGTTCAATTCAAACATCATGATACTTATTAACATCAAATTATCATACCAATAGCAATTCAAGAACAATCTATTTTAAAAATTAAATGCTCTTTGAAGCTTATGAAACAAAGAGAGACAATAAAGTGCCTACATATACATTTATTTTAAATGTTTAATTTAAAGCAGCATGATACTTAATAACATAAAATTATTGTACCGATAGCAAACACTGTGCTGGGCCATCCTTTCATAATATATTCCGCCTGGATAGAGGCACCACTTCTTACTCCGTCTATGGCGAACACGTAATAATTAGCAGCGCTCGCACGGTCTCCATTAGCTGCTGTAAAGAAGTTATCTTTGGTGTGAATCAAAGCTTTGTCGATCATGTTTCTTTTGCCTGTACCTTCCGGTAATTTCAGAATCTGGTAGCTGATATCTGTAGGTGTCATGTAGGTATCTAGGGCGATTGTTGTGTACGCATCTGTGTCGTACGTAACGACTCCAATACGTATAGTGCTACTTGATACATCCAACTGTAGTGCTATGTTGGAGAAGAAACTTTTCAGGAACACGTAGTTCTCATGGGAAGACGTTTCTGTTTTTTCCATGATAAAAACGATATCAAGTTGGCAACCTGAAATTTAAATTTTATAGGCCTGACGTGATACAATTTTTGTAACAAATATTTCTGTTGACCCAATGTGAAATTCGTTTACAGAAGATAAACTTCTGGACTTTCGTAGCTTACTTGGAGAGACTAAACTAGCCGGGGTGACCGAGTCTGGACACTGAGTGATATTGGGAACGACCACATCGTTGATACATTGAAGAACAGAAAAGTTGACGGCCTTCAGGTATTTGTCGTCATCCACAGTATCAAGAAATTCAGAGTCATCACTCGAGGAAATGTTTACACCTAAATCAAAGTCGTTTTTAGAGGTATAAATTAACGCTACTTTAGAATGATCTCTTTTCATTATTCTTAAGAAAGTATATCCATTTTATAAATGATGCTTAAAACATACTTGTCTTTGAAGCAGTACACATGTAATAATAAATGAAAAATGTTGTTCAAATGTAATTAGGCGTTATTGTGATTCTTAAATGAAGTTTCTGAAAATATTGCCGATAGCATTCTACAAGTAAATTCAATTGAATTTCTTTTCGACTTGTTCGTTTAGGAAATAAACATCTTACCGACAATGAATATATTACTGGAGGCTATAGATCTAATTGCCGATCCAAATGCAGCAGCTTTATTTCCGGCAGACGGTCCACCAGTTAGAAGAATGTAGTAGTTGGCGGCGTTAGAACGGTCCCCATTACCTGTGGTAAAGAATTCCATCTGAATATATTTCAGGGCTCTATCCACGTAACGGCTGCTCCTGTTGTAGGCATTATTTCCCTGGTTAATGTTAGTGATTCCCATAATGACTCCATTGGCTGTAGAGTACTGGTTCAACGGGAAAGCAGTGGTGGCCCCATCAGCGTAAGTCACAACCCCTATCTTAATTGCAGTGTCTCCAATGGTCATACGGGACACCAAACTCACAAAAAAGCTTTTCATGTCGTTAAATTCCGTAGCACTTAGTTCATCTGTATCCTCCATGATGAAAACAATGTCTAATGGACAGTCTATGAAAAATAAAATCGATGCTTTTTATTCCAGGAATTATGGCAATGAAATCTGTAAAATATTATTTTATAAATAAGCTGTTTGATTTAAGTTAATTGAATGCAAATGTTTTAAGATTTCTGATAAATCTCGTTAATCCTCTTTGGTAATACTAACTTGTTCTCATATCGACTTGCTAAGGATATTTTTTGTTTTTTTTTTCTCTCGGACTGAAAATTGTCTGAAATTCGCACTTTCATAGGTTTAAACAAGCATGATATTTTAGCCAAAAACTATCATTGAGGAAATTAAAATATCCAAATTTTTCAGCTTTAAAATTTAAACATTTTTTTAAACCTAAAGAACGTAAAATAGCCTAAAAATGGCCACGACAACCAAAACCCTGTTAAATTGGACGAGATAAAATGTAAGATTTACAGTACCGATCAGACCCAATCTAACAGAGAGTAAACCCGAACTAAACCCTGGGTTTACTTTCTGGGTTTACTTCGGGTTTACTAGAGTGGACCCAGAGTAAACCCAAAGTAAACCCAGAGTGGACACAGAGTAAACCCAAAGTAAACCCAGAGTGGACACAGAGTAAACCCAAAGTAAACCCAGAGTGGACACAGAGAGTAAACCCAGTCAGAAGTATATCCCTGAAAGCAGACGCCAACTGTGTATTCGGAATATACAAAGGGTAGGAATTACAGGCAGTAGGATGGTAAGATAAAGTACGAGTCTGCTTCACACCTCAGTGCATACAGTTGACCTCAAATGGAATTTCAAAGTAAACCCAAAGTAAACCCAGGGTAAACCCCGAGTGTACCCAAATTTTCAAAAAGTAAACCCAAAGTAAACCCAAAGAAAACCCCAAGTAAACCCAAAAAGTAAACCCGGGGTGTTAGGTTGGGTCTGATCGGTACTGTACATCGATTTTTGGGAGTTGATTTTAATCAACTCTCCTATGCAGTTACTCTTGAAAACCGAAAGTGAAACAGTGTTTGGACATAAGCACAAATCATTACCGCGGACAAGACTTAGGTCTTGAATGTATGCTGAACCATTGTTTTTCGAAGAAACATATTACGAATACCTTGAAAATAGTCAGATTTTAAATAGTACGAACAATTTGGATATTTTTTGTAGTGGAATGTATTCCTACGCCATAGTATGCATCCATACGCTCGTCTCCGTAAATCATAGTCTCTCTTGCTTGTCGGAGATTAACGGAGACAGCCGATCATCTTGTTTAACGAGACAAGAGTTTGATAATGCTTAGATCCATACAATTTTCAGAAATATTTCGATTACTCATACATAATTTGATGGAATTAATTCTAACTTTAAATATTACACAACATGAATTGTATGGGGTTTTATCGATTTTTTTGTCGGAAGTCCGAGAATTTATATTATAAAAATGTGTGTAATTTAAACACAGATTAAAAACTACTTGCCATACAAAATAACATATCATTGATTTTATAGTTAATTATGAAAGATAAAATCAGCTCCTGTTAGTACTACAGTAGTTTGATTCAAGAGCGCCCCTTCTTGTGAAATAAAAATTTTGATAGTACTTGGGAAAACAAAACACTTATTAAAGCTGACATGAATTCCGATAGAGCATTTAGGTTGCACGGACTTCTCAATGCATGAACTACACATTGTAGTGAAATGTTTGTAAAAAAATAAAGGAAACTACAATCAATAAAACACAAAATATATTTAATCTTTGCAAGAAAATCCAGATATCCGTATTATTTTGCACAGATAGTACTGCCTTACTTCGCATGGGCATGGAACACGTGCGTCGTTCATACAGGGTACATAACGTCTGTATCTTTTTATAGACCCCGGCGGCACTACATCCAACACAGTAGATAAATGATAAGAAATCAAACAAGTATTCCTTTTAAAGGAAGGATCGGCAATAATGATATATTGATAGCTAGAAGGAATCAACATGATCAGTTTGATGTAAAATAATTAAAAAAGTGCTGTATTTTTTAAAAATATAGAATGTTTTGAATCTGCACACCATAATTTCATCATTATAAACCGTCAACAAATTTGATTTTGAAATAAATTTGGGGAAAGCCGTTCGTACACTCCTTGTCTAGTTTTGTATTTTTAACGTAATTATTAAATGTTAATGTATCTTCTTCTTCAGAATACTGAGTAGGGCTCTTCGAAGAGCATTAACACGTATACAAAGAAAGAGTTGTATTAAAATAATTTAATGCGACTGAAAGACATCGAATGCCATCTAAACTTGCTATTGAGGTCGCATTATAACGTAACCTTGTTTATAAATCAAGCCGTCTTCCTAGCTACTATTATGCAAAATCAATAGATCGAGGTCAGTTCATGGAGCATCTTCTTATGATTGAAATCAGTTCATCGAGGTCAACTGTATTACTGAATGAATCTTTCGATCGAAATTCTTACGCGTGAGACAAAATGTGCATTCTTGAATTAACAGGTCGAACTGTATTTTATGTATGTTTGCATGTCTTAAGGTAAATGAATTGAAATAAAACTGAGTAAAATGTTATATAAATACTAAACCAAACTTCAAGTTTTTATAAGAACTACTTATGCAAGCGGAATGCGTGCGCACGTGGAAGCATTTGCCGGATGCCTCATATGGACACAACAGTGATCGGCCGAAGCCGATCACAAAAAGTAACAACATAACTTCGTGTCCCTCGGTTTTACAAAACACTCCGTTTCTATCCAGGCGGCCATTGATATTGCTGGATCCTGCCACAGTCTGTGGTTTGCGCATGTGAGATGTCATACACAGGAAATCGTTCTACAATTAACGAGGGTTTTTGAAATATGTGTACCTGGACTTCAGTCTGTTTTTGTCGTTGTTTGGATATTCCTTACCAGTACAGTGTTAGCAATATCATTTTTTTCTAAACGCTTATCGACAAGTCGATTCGTTCGTAACAATTTCGCGTGAATGAAATACATTAATGCGATGAAGCATGAATAGTGCTATCGGCCGTTTATCGATGTAGCGATGAGGAGAAAAATAACAATCGACAACGAATATAGCGGAAGTCGGAGATAAAGAGAAATAATGCGTATTTATGAATTCATGTCAGCTAAAAGTTTGCTATTCACTAACTACGAAAATTATTTGGGATCATTAATCTTAGACAACATATATTCGTTGAATTTTAGTTTCAAACAGATTTTAGTGAATTCTTTCCTGCAAATTCCAGGTTTTCAGAATAAAATATTTCTAATGAAAAAATAAAAGCAATGAAAATCTAAACTTTTGGCATCTTGCCTTCTTCAAAATTGTAGTGCGAACGGTCTGCAGAAAAACACACGGATATATAATCGAGTAAATCAATTAAAGTTTTTCATTTTTTCGTCCGCGGGCCAAAAGATGTAACATTTACACCTTTTTTTCAATTTGAAAAGACAAGTGAAATCTACCTGGGATGGTTATGTTTACGCTCTCGCACGATGTGATTTTTTGAAGGATGTCATTTTTAATGTTAATCAGATTCTCGTAAGAATCAACATTTGTGTATTTGGTGTAGTCTCCACATGTATCAACGGCCTTCTGGTATTCGGTTTGGTACTGGTTACCAATATCTGCAAATCATAAAAACATATCAACATCAATGTGATTTCTATTCAATGCAAACGCAGTTTTCACAGATAACGAAATACTTACGAATTGAAAAGATGTAGTTGCTCCCACTACTCCTTATGTCCTTTGCTACAGCTTCCGGATAACTTTCGAATGGTCCGACAATAATCACGTAGTAGTTACTGGCATCCGTACGATCTCCCCCAGTGGAGGTAAACACATTGTCCCGGGCTTCTATCAACCCTTTGTCTACCAAATGATCGGTATGATTCGTCTCTGAAATCTTTTCTATGTCATCTCGAACAGATTCAGAGGAAGTATGAGAGTTTAGTCTAAATACAGTTGACGCACCAGAATCAAATAAAACCATACCGACTTTAATGCCAGTACTTGAAATAGTTATGTTGTCCATTAACTCCGCTAGGAATCTTTTTGTGTATCGTAAGTTGTATCTTTCTACGATGAACACAATATCCAGTTCACATTCTAAAAAAATTCCAGACATATCAACACTGTTATAAAATATCTTTTTTTTAAACTACAACTAATTCAATCGTAAAAAAAATATCGTAATTAATAACATAACATATAGAATACTGGCGTATATTTTCATATCTTTGAAGGATATTATTTATAAGAATATCTAGCATATCAATACAATGATATTGTATGAAATATTTCATCTTTTTGTTGACTGCTATTAGTTTTCACATGACTTACCAACTGTCATAGGCTCAAAGGTTATATCGGGACAAACAGCGATTTTCTGAAGAATGTTGTTGAATTTGGTATACAAATCATCTGGAGAACTAACTTCAAAGTGTCTGCTATCGTCACCAGCGATTGCTTTTAAATCGGTGATTAATGAAGCAGACGGAGAAATACCTGTGATAATGGATATACATGACATATTTTGATTAACTTTTAGTTCTTCAATTTGGTTTTAAATAAACATTTAATATCTAATAAGGAATTTCTATTTTCTCATAGAACAATAATTGACAGGTTTTTTTTTTTGCATTTTTTTGCCCAAAATGAAATGGATTTCGTATTTACCAACGGTAAAGAGTTGATTTCTTAGGTTCATTCTGATTTGATCAGCCACTGTGGCACCTGTCTGTGAAGAATATGTTTTCGCAATCACGACGAAATATCTGAAAGCTGTGAATCTGTTTCCTTTGGATAATGTGAAAAAGTCGTAAAATCCAACTCGCAGAGCTTCAGCCAGGTTTACGGTAGATGCGGCGTTTGATATTGGTATTGATGTAATGGAGCTATCCAGTGTCGAAGCGGAGTAGTAGTCATCGAGGTCGATGTTTAGGTCCACAGTATCGTCATATGTAATGACTCCAGCTAAAATATTACTTGTAGAAATTTGTAGACTTCCCGCCAAATCGCCAATAGCTGTCATTAATGCTGAATGAATCGAGGAAGTATAGGCCGAAGCTTCAACGATGAACACTATGTCGATTTTGCATGTCGAAACTAAAATAAACCATGTTGTTAGTATTTTTGGTGCTTAAATACATAATGTTACTTCATCCGCAGAATTGCAAAAATGTCATATTTTCATACCAGAGCAGACAAGTGGATACCCAGACAGAATTCCGCCAAATCCACATGTACGTTGTGTGTTTCCTGCGACCTGTTTGTATCCAGAGTTACAAGCGTAGTAACTCCTTCCGTTGCAGGATGTGTCATCTGTGGTAATGCTGACATCGGAATTAGTAACGTGTTTGCATGCAACATCTGTCCAAACAAAAGAAGAACACTTGTGAAACACGTTTATTTTCATCAACATACATATATGTCTTATTGAAAAAAAATTACCATTTGGGAATCTCCATTCGCCTGTGGAGCCCCATCCTGACCTAATCCAGATAAAATTGACGGCGTATGGAGTCGAATGATAGCAACTCATGAGAACATTACTCCCTGGATTACTCCCTGTTCCGAAACGGATATAATTTCCAATCCAAGAAATCCAAAATTCGTCGAAATATGTTTGGCTAAAAACAGATCCACTATAAGAAACACATGTCCCAGAATCAATTTGGAATCTTATTTCAGATTTAGTGTTAGCCCACCCTCCGATTATGAATTCGTAATGGGTACCGCTAGTTACGCTGTCTACACTACCCAACGCGATATGAAGATCATTGTTTGCCCTTCCTCTAAAGGCAACGGACGTTCTTCCTGTGGCCACGAAACAGTCGGTGGTCAGACTATAGTACACCTTGTTATCGGGGGTACTTCTGCTGATTTCTGACGAAGCTGAAAACAAAAAGAGACGGGTAACATTTCATCAATTACCGATAATATTGACAAACATCTACTCGATAGTAATTCTTTTTTATCTTTAAAAGTCATGAACTCTTCAGAGGTGTAATATAGGTATTGGAAATTATTTTTTCATTTCAAAGGATTATTCTGTAATGGGACAATCATTCGGCTTAACTGATTTTTAGTTTCTTTAAACATTGACAGATATTTTTGTACAAAAATTAAAGGGAGATATTCTAGTCTAGTCCAAATTTCTAAAAAGAGCTCTAGAAATACGTTTTAACGGCAAATAATTATTATTGGGTCCAGCGTAAGTTTTTATCATAATTAAAGTATGCCGAGTCTGAAAAAATATGCTGGCCTTTATGAAAATGATATTAAGTAGGTCAAAATGGCGATTCAAAATGGCGGACAACCAATCTTCAAATTTTTCTCTTAAAGTCTCTTCAATGGGAAAAAATAATGACAAACACTAATAAATTGATCCAAAATAGTATTTCATCATATCCAATGTGTGCAAGTCTTACAAATTATGCTTGCTTTCCACAAATGTGGTTAATTAGGTCAAAGTGGCGATTTAAAATGGTGGATAACAAAATTTTGTTAATTCGTCTTATATTTCTGAAATGGACATAAAGCGTGAGACAAACAATAAATATTCAGTTCAGCTAAGTTTTTAATCATAACTTTGGTGTGGATAGTCAGGAATAATATGCCATTTTCACGAAAATGTCGTAAATTATCTAAAAAAAAATGGCAATTCATAACTGTGGACATCCAGATTTTATATTTTTTCCCTTTAGTTTCTTAAAACGGAAAAAAAACATGAGACCAACAAGTTTAATTTGGTCCAGCAAAGTTTATCAATATAACTAAGACATGCTGAGTCTTAAGAAATATGCTAACTATGACGGAAATTCCGTAAAATAGGTCAAAATGGCGATTTAAAATGGCCTACAGCCATGTTTCATCACTTTCTATTTTAGTTATTTAAGAAGAAACAAAGCTTTAAAATAATTATAGTCCGGTTCAACAAAAAGTTTTTATTCATGATTAGGGTATACTAAGTTTGACGATATGTGCTTACTTTTACAAAAATGGAGTTATTTGGGTCAACATTGCTTTTCAAAATGGCCGACAGCCAGAATTCATAATTCTCCTTTAAGGTGGCTCTATACACCACTTTTTGATGACGCAGTACGCAAAAAAGTAAATCTGGAATCATGCAATTCCGGTACTGGCTGATTTAAACCGGGGCGAATTGTGTGGGGACCGCTCTTTTGAAAAACGTGCAAATGAATAAAATTGAAATTCATAATTGGAAAATTCATTACTTTCAAGTAATGTGGTATGTGACACCTTCACGTTGTGTCGTATTATTTATCGAAATAAACAATAAAATCAAGAATAATTTTGTAAACAGTTTCTTTCCCATCATCGGCATATTACAGCGTAGCGCAGTGGTTTCATGGATTCCCTAAATACCTGTAGGTCATCAGTTCGAATCCCGATGAGGCTGATAATTTTTTTAACTTTCCAAAATTTTCTAAAACTTATTTTTTGGTTGAATACTGTGAGAGAAAATTCGAAACCTGTGAAAGTATTTCAATTATAATATAGTTTAATCCACATTAATATCGACAGATGTTCATTACCACCTTAAGGGGATGGAAGAGTGGCTTTGAATTTCTCTTAGGTTGGGTTACATAAATCCTATTAGTTTATTTTCCTCTTTATTTATATGACTTAGTTTTGCATTAAAGCAAATATATTCACTTATATAGGCGTATAATGAAATATGTATGTAATTATAATCCCTACATGATATTTAGGAAATTTTCTTCAACTCAGAAATGAACAGTCCCCAATGTGTTTGGGCCTTGGGAATTAGGAACGATAACTCTTACCTGAGGAACTTTCATACCAAATAAAATTTAAAATATTTTTTGTGTTTATTTGCAATGACTTTCATTTAATTTTTTATGTCGCATTTATTAAGATACATTTTCTTATAACATCAAGCAGCTTTTTTTAGATGATTTGTGAACAGAGTAAGACAATTTGTAAAATTATGTTTTGAGAAAATACTAAAAAGAATTGCAATAATAACATTTTTCAATGTTAAGAAGTGTTATATTTTTTTTAGGTGTCTGAAGAAAATATCAATCATATGACCAAAAAATTTCTCTCAATTTGTTCATAGTTAACGTTTTAAAAATTATTTTACGAAAACACGAAAAAACATTAAAAAATTCCTTTAAAATACCTATAGTATCCCTATCATCATTTTAATATGTGATAAGTATATGTTTTGTGGTCTTCTATTGAAAATTGGAATAAACTGTGGGTGTATAGAGCCACCTTAAAGCCTTTTACAGGGATGAAACGTGTAAGTATTACATTATACAAATTTGCTCATGAAAATTAGATTGGACTTTATCGAAGAAAAAGAACAGTTCCATATTTTACTAAAAATCAATTTTTTCCGTTTTGTCTTAATTATTAAGGCGTATACCGGTATCTTATTTAAACATTCTGTGTTCATGCTTTTCAATATCCGTCTTGTCCCTAAACCTTTCTGTTTTTTTTAAAAAAAAAAATTATACTCTATGTGCCGATTTCTTCGACCAGTATGTTCGTGAAATACAACAAATGCTTACAAAGCAAAGTTTGAGAGAGGAGAAATATTTCTGCACTATAAAACTAGTGTTTTTAGAGTTTAAAGACATCGATGTCATAAGCTTATATGATAACAGAGATACAATCAGGTACTTAGGAACAGTGTACGACATGAAGAACTATTCTAGTATATGTCTGTCTCTTCCTTTAATACCTTTCCAGCAAATAAATCTAATGACTATATCATCATATACACTGGAAAAACACGTGATTCAAAATCAGCCGAGATCAACATATCGTCCAACTTTATATATAGTAATAAGTATGCGCAATATGTTGTGGGCAACTCAAAGAATTTTACTCTTTTTAATTTGCAAGGGACAATTTATATATTATATAAGGAATCAAGCTGTCTATGTCTTTGTTAAGGATAAAAGAACCTCTTGCAAAATTGTTCACATGTGTTTGTCCAAATGTGCTGAGGAAAGTATTGATAGCAAATTGTATCCATAT
Source organism: Magallana gigas (assembly GCF_963853765.1). Taxonomy (NCBI): domain Eukaryota; kingdom Metazoa; phylum Mollusca; class Bivalvia; order Ostreida; family Ostreidae; genus Magallana; species Magallana gigas. The sequence goes on along the minus strand of NC_088854.1, from coordinate 6,171,666 downwards.
TCAGAGGAAAAGTTGAGGCCTTTTTATGCTAGACCATGCCAGTGTTAATTTGCTACATATCCTCACAACTAAGTTTGCTGATGAATGTCTGAACCTCTTTAAAGCCGATAAACAAATCTGTCAATTTTGTTGAAGAGAAAATGTTCCCCTTTGATAGAACTTTGAATAAGCACTTGGTTCATTTCATTCACTGATATGGTTTGACACAACTTCTTATTTCTACAGCATATCGAGAAAATCGACATAATAAGTGAACAGAAACAAGTATGAAAAGGGGAATTAACTGTCCAGAAAATCAAAGATTTCGAGAAGCTCTTTAGTTATATGGATAACCAAGACACATTGCCCACTGACACGGTTTAAATTGCTTTCTTCCTAAAATCAAAGCCCGGGAGTATGTCCCAACTTAGGATTTGCCTTACGTTGCTTATGGAACAAACACACACCAAGGTAATGATAGGGGGACAGGCATATATAAGCTTGCCCATATTACCATGCCTAGCCGAGATGGGATAAAAAAAATTTAAGTGATGGTTGTTTGTTGCTCGAACTAGTGACCTAAAGATCTTATACCTAAAGCTTTCTTAGATATGATAGCTTAATGATAGGGGGACAGGCATATATAAGCATGCCCATATTACCATGCCTAGCCGAGATGGGATAAAAAAAAATTAAGTGATGGTTGTTTGTTGCTCGAACTAATGACCTTAAGATCTTATTCCTAAAGCTTTCTTAGATATGATAGCTTGCAACTGCCCCACAGGTTGCAGAACCTTTATGTGTAAATGTAAACGTGCCTACTTTCCGGGTAAATACATTTGCAAATTTCAAATCACAATCTTATCATTAAAAAGAGATTGTATAAATAACATAATTATATACTGTAGCTTAATAAGGGAAAACAGAAAAAACATTTCCAAATAAAAAGCTTGTGGAGTTTTTTCTATCAATACAAGTGTTCAAATTTGATTGTCAGTTACATCATTAGTATTGAAATTATGATATTCAAACATTTTTCCCATTTAAGAGGCCTTTAGTAGTCTATATAGAGATAAATGAAATTTGGCTTCTAGTATACACAATTTGAATTTGAAAGGCTTTTGACAAAATTAACGTCATTTTCATGAAGACCAACACATTTCATCAAACTTGGCACAACCTTATTATGATAAATATGTTTGCTAGACCAATTTGTGAGTTTATATTGTTATTTTTTTCCATTAAAGAGACTGCGAAACGAAAAATGATGAAATCTGGCTGTCCACCATTTTTAATCTTTATCGCGATCAACATATTTTGTTGGACTCAGCACACCTTAGTTATGATAAAATGCTATGCTGAACCAATTTATAATCGTTTGTTACCTCAATTTTTAAGACTGAAGAGAATTATGGAATTTGCCTATCGACCATTTTGACCGCCATGTTGACCTAATTAGCGCCATTTTTGTCATAGCAAACACATTTTTCATACTAAGCACGCCTTAATTTTAATTAATATGCAAAACTAACTTTGCTGGACTGAATTATTATTGTTTTTCCTAGTTTAAATATTTTAAGGAAAAAAATTATAAAATCTGGGTATCTGCCATTTTGAATCGCCATGTTGACCTTATTAACGCTTTTTGGGGAAGGCCAGCAATTTATTTTTAAACTTAGCATACTTAAGATATGATGAAATACTAAGCTGGATCATTTCATTATTGTTTGTCAATAATGAAAAGACTTTAAGAAAAAAATATAAAATTTGGTTGTCAGCCATTTTGAATCGCAATTTTGAACTACTTAACTCCATTTTCATGAAGGCCAGCATATTGTTTTGGAATCAGCACACTTTAATTATGTTTAAAAACCATGCTGGACCAAATAATGATTATTTGCCGTTAAACGTTTTTTTCCGACAAAATCGGACTAGACTATTCATTTTAAAGGAATCATTGGAATGTGACATCAGTTGCCAGCATTAAATGACTTTACGGGATGCCAAAAGTACAACATGCATTTAATAATTAGGGTGCTTCGATACAAAATACTGACGAATGTAAAAAAAAGAAATCATGATTTGAATTATTATGTTATTGTTAAATGTTTAAGTCTGAAGTTAAATACATTAACAAAATGTTTATTACTTATAAAACTATTCATTAAAGGGTTTCATGAATCTGTCACTGCATAGTTAACAGAAATGGGATGCGGTTTGTATACAAATAGTGAAGTTTGTCGGATGCAACAAACGGGCATAACTGTGATCGGCAGAAGCCGATTAGAAAAAGAATTTGATTAGAATTCTTTTACACCTACGGATTGAAGGAATTAAAACAAATGGCTCGAGGTCGGGCTATAAACTATTTCATATGTTCAATAAATGTATTTTTTTATTTGATTAAATTTGATCAACCGCTAAGAAAATTTAACAATCATGAGTATATTGTATATAAATATATTCTTTGTTTAATTCCATGAAAATGCCTTTGGTTATATCTTTCTTAAAGCAGTTTTGACAAATATGCAAAGTACAGGTTTGCAGTTACGTGTAAGATAAAAATACATGAAATGAACAAAACATTTATTTCCCATAAACCATTTACATCAACTGTATCAATATCATATAGACCTGACACTATTAGCATTAATTTCTCTTATGTGTAGAAAATCTACATTATTAATTGTGTGTTTATCGTTTTTCTTGAGCATTACTTAAATCTCCAAAATAAAAGTCATGTTGAACAAACTTTAATAGAATCAGGGAAATAAGTTGATAGAGCTAATTTAAGAATTTGCTTCGTTAAATTCCATTTAAAACTTTTTTTCCTGATTTGGGGGGAGGAGATGGTGGATTTGTATGAAAACATATTTTTCAAATGTATTTTCTTAATTTAAACCAATTGTTAGCAATTGTTGAAAAAGAAAAAACCTATAGATAAGTTCATGTGAATTACACTTTGAACACCAAATTGAAACTTTTACAATGACAATTAATTCGTATCAACTAGCCAGACTACTTACAGTAACATCCAAGTCTTTTACAAGCGATATAATCCGCTGGGGCTGATCCACACCCTCCAATCGGTTTGACACAGCTTCTGTACCGGACAAGGTTGTGGGTGGTACAGTCTCCAGGACAAGAGGACCAAGATCCCCAGCTTCCCCAAATTGCTAAAAAAATTACAAGCATGCGATAAAAAAAACAAAGTTTTCCTTTTATACCAAACGTTTAATTAAACTGTAAAAATGTATTTTAAGGGAAAATAAAGCGGAAAGGAAAAATTGATATAATGGCATAGTCATTCCAAGTTTAAAAAAGGGTTTAACAGAAATAACATTTTGAAACTCTTTAATACGTGAACAAACTTGTCTTTTTAGTACAAATAGACAGGTTGACATTTCATGTAAATAATTTTACCATCAGATTGTTAACTTTAAAAAATACATTCTTTAGCGTTGCTAAGTATGAAATAAATCAAGAGGTGCTCGAATGAAACTTCCCCGAGATTTGTTCGGTTCCTGTGAAATTTCGAGCGCAATTATAAATAGTAATGTAAATACTGGTCGTTTTACATATCTTATCCTACTTTGATTTCTGGTAAAGCATGAAAATCTATTAACAGATATGTCTTATATCATCATCTAGCGGTTATTTGAATTTAACGATATTATTCAGATATATTATATAATAAACGATAAATGATAATATTCAGAACAGAGTTATCGTTCATGTTCAACCACTCTACGCGTGGCTGAAAATAAAAACATTGGGTTGCTTAATACAATCATAGCCATGTTTGATTCTTTTGGTGTGCAAAACCATGCCTTTTAAAAAAAGAACGGGTGCCCATTACGTACACCCATAAAAAATTGTCGTTATTCAATCGTTCATTAAAAAGTCTCGGGGAGAGTGTTTCTAACATATGATTTCCTTTTATTTTTTTTTACCATGAAAGGTCAACTTCTGTCCAAAATATAAAGTAAATTGACCGGATAGTCTATATGTTTGCCGTGTTAAAAGTTTGATCGTATGTCCAAATCACTCCCGACATTTTATATTGGATTATATAAGAAAATGGGCATTTTCATTTTCAATTTCATAAAAAGTACAAACATACGATTTTCTTTCAATTTTCAGTGATGGAAGGATAACTAACGTTTAAGTTTGAAACGAAATTGACCGGATAGTTTTTATGCTATCCGCCCTCATAGTTTGCCCCAATAAACTTGTCGTGCCAGCCATTTTACATATAGAATTGTATTGAATAAAAGGATGTTTACAAATCAAATTTAATTTTATTTGTAATAGATTAAAATACCTTATTTCCACTCACACAGAACATGAAAGAATCGCGCATATGTTTTATTTTGCAAATTATACTTTTAATTTTAATTATTGACGCTGCAATAAAAATGCACGACTTTTTTTTGGTCAATTGTCAACTGACGTCATCATATAGCGTTGATTCCGACGTGAATAGACCGCTTCTGCGGTATTGCTCTCTTGCAGGGCAAATTGATATACTTTGCCGAAGTTTTAGTTGGTAGATAATTAAATGACGTAATGACGTACTTGAAACAATTGATGCTGCTTCATCTTTCACGAAACTATGTCATTTTGCCCTGTAAAAGAGCAGTACCGCATTTACCGCAAAAGGGTCTATAACGTCGATTTTGAAGAAGCAGCTAAACGATTGAAATACTTCTGAGCGCTATGCTTCCAATTCATTTTACTAAAAATGATTTTTATAAAAGTTTTTCTAAAAATAAAAACGTTACATGATAACCTGTATATTTGAACATTTCACTTTGCATTTGCGTTTCACAACAGTAATGCGCATAATTTTAATCCGCGACCGACCTTAAATACAATGTTGTCGAAATTGTCAAAAACCTTTTGTTTACGTTTTCAATTAACTTTTTAAAGAAAATCTGATTAGTCAAGATGGAAAAATTCATTAAAATATAGCTTGATAAAAACTTACACCTGCAGTAATAAGTCCAGGCAAGAGTTTTTGTTGTTCCGGAACATGGGTTAGTATCTAGCCATGAGTTTTGCGCTTGTATGGTGCAATAATAGTTGTAGTTACAGTTTGTTCGAATCTTGGAGGTGACAGTTGATCCACTATACCAACAGTAATATCTTCCGTAAGTGATGTCGATGTATTCTGACGAAGAGCAGGAAATAGAGCGTGTATCTCCCTGGGTCAGGGTATAGGAGATACTCTCTGAAAAAGGAGCAAACAGTCTGAAACATTTCAATTGAAAAATGGTTATGCTTTAATAGGAGTGATTTTAACAAAAAAGAATCTCATTTTCAATCATTCAATCATACGTTAAGACAATACAACGCCTAGATACAAAAAGAATCTTATTTTCAATAATTCAATCATACGTTAAGACAATGCAACGTCTAGATGGACTCTTCTTATATCCATTAAAAAGTTGCTTGAGATTCTGATTGACAACATCTATGTAGTTTTTGGAACTCAAGTCTTCCAACAATCTATTGGAATTCCCATGGGTACCAATCGTGCACCAATGTAAGCAGACCTATTTTTGTATTCTAATGAAGCAGAATTTATTCAAAAACTTGTGCGTGAAAAACAATAAATAACCCGCTGTGGCCTTCAACTCAACATTCTGGTATATCGACGACGTATTTTCAATTAACAATTGTTATTAGTATTCTTACGTCGACTCGATATATCCCAGTGAACTTGAAATAAAAGATACCACTGAGTCTGTGTCATCTGTTTCATTTTTGGATCTTTTACTTGAAATGGACATTGATGGTAACCTAAAAACAAAACTTTATGATAAACGCGATTACTTCAATTTTTCTCCTGTCAACTTTCCTTACTTATGTAGCAATATACCTTCACCACCCGCATATGGTATTTTTGTCTCTCAGTTAATTCGATACGCAAGGGCATGCTCTTCGTTTCCAAGGCAAGGCAAGCTACATGTACTAACAAACAATTTGATAAAAGAGGACTATCAACAGTCTCGTTTGAAGTCATCTTATGTTTTCTTGCAAGTTCTATGGTCGATACAACGACCTTGTCAGCAAATACAATCTTCCACTGGGTCGCATGCTGACCGGCATTTTTTTATACTTATAGTTAGCCCATAATTAATCACCTAATGTCTCCGAACTTTTCCGGGTTTTTTCGATTACGACAAAGAACGCACAGCGGGCTTGACTTGTTAGCAGGGGATGCTCGCTCCTCCATGGCATCTCATCCTACCTGTAATTTTTGTTGAGGTCCGTGTTTACCTCTTTTCTTGTTTTGTATTTATCCTTTGAACTTTTGATTTTGAAGATTTTTTTTATAATTTATTCACAAATTATGCATGTACAATCATAACATAAAAAAAATGAATGAAATTGGAAACTCGTCACCATAGCAATCGTCTAAAATGCTTATTGATATATCAATTCATCTTGGTATACTATTGATTGTTCGTTTTTATGAATTGTGGGATATTTTTGTCTAAAGTTAACTTTCTTGAGTCTTTTTTGATCGTGTCTTTTAGAAAGAGAACTCTAATGAAGTTTTATCATGAGCTTAATTATATCAATTATATCACACGTGTGATGAATTACGTGTCAAAATTGTATAAAGTATTAAAATCATAAACCATCATGGAAAAAATAAATATATCACCATGCTGCACATTTCCTCGATTTTACTCGAGATTTTAATTTTGTAGGTATATGAAGATCAAATGGATAGAGATAACAAAAAAAATCTGCTACCGACAGACCTTTTGTTCTAAATTGTTCGCTTACACTACGGTTTCTTCCGTTTTCATGATCTTGATAATGAGCACACGGCGGGTGCGACCGGTCAGCGGGGGGTGCTTACTCCTCCTAGGCACCTTTGTTTTTTAAAAAGGGTCGTGTTGCTCAGCTTTAAGGATTTTTAAGATGATTAACAATTTAAATTTGTTATTGTCATTTTCCGTTAGACCTGATCCCACCTCTATCTTTTTAGAGGTCTTTGTTGCTCAGCTTTAAATTAGTATTTCGCTTTGTTTTTTGAGGTGGATGATTAGTTTGTTTTTTTATTATCATTTTCATTAGACCCTCTCTATTGTTATAATAAAAACTACAAAAGCACTATAATTTTGTATTTTTTGTTCGCATTCATAACTTAAATTGACAAAAGTCATAAATATGACTCTTAATTGATCCAACAAAATTAGTTGATAAAACAACACGGTTAAGAATGATTAAACATGCATTCCCATTTCCTTTACAGAACTGCTCTGTTAACCACATGATTATTGCACCATGAGATATTTAACAATGTGTTAAGATTAAGTGAAGATACGGACACAAATCTACAATAGAGACAGCCACCGCTCTAAAATGTATCGGATACGTAGGATTAAATACACTTCGACAATGAGCATCTATATCTTTAAATCTTAATCGTTTAAACTGTCGACCTCAATATACTTGTAACACTAAATGATAGATTAACAACTTTGAAGTACAGTTAATAAAACATAATATAATAAAATGTTGTCTAATAACAGAGAGCTCATGACATATTTAAAATAAACCACAAGGAAAAAACTGTTTATAAAGGAAAATCTTGATGTAGAAAAATTCATCGTCGTAAGAAAATAATTTTAAGGTCTAATATATATAAAATAAATCTATCAATTTAATTAGCGTTAATAAAGTAGTTAAGGGAATTCTGTCATTTTTACGATAAGGAAATTATTTATGGGTTATTTATGGGTTTCCCAGACCAAATCCTCTTCCTCACAAAAAGCATGGAAAGTGTGATTTTTGTATGGTACACGAATCGGTAATAATGGGGAGGGAAATTTTGTTATCCAAATAAAGCATCAATCTATGCATGACTACATGTAAACTCACTTTTACATTCTAGTACAATAATCCGCCAAGATATTTTTGAAAAATGTTGAAATGAATATGATATTACTTTTCTTGTCGATACTCATAGTTCCCAGAAGTCGAACAATGTTGGGCCAAAGAGTGGGGCTATGAAGCAATGTTTAACTCCTACTTGAGCAGTAGCAGGGGTGTTGCTATTATGTTGATTTTTTTTTTCAATTTGCGGTAAAACATTAGAATTTTTTGGATTTGGTCAATCATTTATTCATTGGTTTGCTACAATATACACGGATATATCATCTGCAGTCTTAAATAATGTTTTACTGATATTTTAAAGATTAGCAGAGAAGGTCGCCAAGGGAACCACTTTCACCTTTCATTTTTATTTTAACGGTGGAACTCCTCAGCGCTCAACTTACGTGGGTTAAAAAATACTTGGATCCACAATGTAAATCCTCATGGAAAATTTTAATAGCGGATAAACTCGAAAAGTGAGGATACTCAAATATATATAAACTTCGTAAAAAAGGCTTGTCGACTGCCATACAAGATTTTAGCAATTTTTTGGCAAAGCGTTATGCACGCGTGGAGCGAAATTATGCAGCATCCTACCACAGCCCCATCAGAAATTCTACGCCAACCACTATGGCACAATAATGAAATATCAGTTAATAAGCAACGTGTTTGTAAATCTTATTGCATCAATAAGGGGATATTCTTTATCAATGATCTTATCGATGACGGCGGTAATTTTCTTTCATTCGAAAACTTTCAAGAAAATGTCAATGTTCATACTAATTTTTGAACCTATAATGGGTTAATATCAGCCATCCCAAAACATTAGAAAGATTTGATAAAGAATGCCTCGAGAGAAGAAATATTTGATGTCAATTATGAAAAATTAAAAAAGGCGCAAAAGGCATCAAAACTTTTTTACACTATATTTTTATCATCTGTCGCCGAAACCCCTGTAAACGTAAAACACAAATGGGAAGAGAGAATGTCCATAGAAATTGTAGAAAACGAATGGGAACAATATTTGACGATTCCTCATAATGTCACAATGTACACATAATTAATAAGTTTTCAATTCCAAATTTCACGTAGAATTCTGTGCACTAACTCTCGTTTATTTATATTCAAAATATTAGAACTGAAATGTGTTCATTTTGCCATGAAACTAAGGAGTAAATAAGTCATCTTTTTATGGTTGTCTGCATGCACGAAACAATTGAATTACAATACAGGAAAAACTAAAGAACTTGTGCGATATTATTGTATGTTTTAATGAACAAACAGTCATACAGTAGAACACGGTTATAGTGAAAACACTTATAATGAATTGACGCTTACAGCGAAGTGAATTTCATTCCGCATGACTTCATTACATGTTGTAAACTTGACGGATATAACGAATTACGCTTACAACGAAGTATAATTGCCCGTCCCTGTGACTTCGTTATAAGCTTGTTTTACTGTATTTGGATGCAATCATGTCATTCCTGTATTATATAGAGCACTTAATCTATTGATATTGTTAGCAAAAAGGTTTATTTATATTAACAGATGTCAGTATATTTTACCTTCTACAAAATCACTGTTTGAATACATTAAATGTTTTAGATATGTTGATATCTACTCTTCCCATTCATTGAACAAAAATATTAGTTACTCGACTTTCCAATTTCATTCATTTTTTCATGTGTACGATTGTACATGCATGGTTTGTGAATAAATCATTAAAAAAAATCTTCAAAATCAAAAGTTCAAAGGATAAATACAAAACAAGAACAGAGGTAAACACGGACCTCAACAAAAATTACAGGTAGGATGAGATGCCATGGAGGAGCGAGCATCCCCTGCTAACAAGTCAAACCCGCTGTGCGCTCTTTGTTTTAATCGAAAAAACCCGGAAAAGTTCGGAGAGGTCAGGTGATTAATTTTGACGAACTATAAGTATCAAAAATGTCAGTCAGCATGCGACCCACTGGAGGATTGTATTTGCCGGCAAGGTTGTTGTATCGACCATAGAACTTACGAAAGAATTTCTTAAATCGAGACTATTGATTGTCCTGTTTTATCAACTTGTTTGTCAGTAGCTTGCCTTCGAAATTGTTAATACGTAGAGCATGTCCTTGCGTATCAAATTAAATGAGAGACAAAATCTCCATATGGAGGTGGTGGAGATATACTGTTACCTAAGTAAGGAAAGTTAACTAGAGAAAAATGAAGTCATCACGTTCATCATTAAGTTTTGTTGTTATGTTACCATCAGTGTCCTTTTACAGTCAAATTTCAAAATATGAAAACAGATGACGCAGAATCAGTGGTATCTTTTACTTTAAGTTTACTGGGATATATCAAGTCTTCATTAATATTGAAATAACAATTTGTAATTAATAATACGTCGTCAATATACCTGAATGTTGAGTTAAGGGCCACAGCGAGTGATCTATTTTTTTTCAAGTTTTTGAATAAAATTTGCTTCATATGAATAAAAAGGTTTGTTAACAAAGGGGTGTAATGGGAGTTTTAACATAATGTTGGAAGAGCCAATTTCCCAAAATTACATAATGTTGTCTATCAGAAACTCAAGCATCTTTTTATACCCCCTTCATAGTACCTGTAAGTACAATCCAAATGGTTTTTAACAAAACAGTAAAAGTGAGTAAATATACGTGATACAATTTTTTTATTATTAAAAAAGCAGCTGTCATGATGTCAAAAACAGCGTGGGGAATGGTTGTATAAAGTGTAGAAAAGTCGTACGTTTTGATGCTATTAATTTTGGTAAAATTTTGGGATTTCAAATACCCGGTATTCTAAAAGTTCCTTTGAATTCTTAAGTATCCACATCTAATTCACACCGCCTCTGGAATATACTGTTAAAGTTTCTCCTTATTATTCAATCATTAAAAACATTTTTAAAATTGACCATCTTCAAGAAAACTATATGTGAAGTATTCAAATTCCTACGCTAGTTGCCTCCTCTGTCCTTTTTTACAAAAATATAAGTCATTCTTCGATGGACAATTATTTTATATTAATAAATGTAAATATAACTTTCATGATTAGTGTACATTATTTAAGAAATGAACTCAATGTCTACCCAAGTTATACTCGTATAACCTGGGTTGGGGCAATTTACGCTTTATAATCCGCGAAGCGGATTATAAAAAAGCGTAAATTGCTCCAACCCAGGTTATACGAGTATAACTTGGGTAGATATTGAGTTCATTCCTTATAATTTAATTTTCTGGAATTTGCTGTACAAATTGACTCCGTTTAACTTTTAAAAATGATATAAATCTGTTCAAAATTCAAACGTAACGTCAAGTGAATTAGTACGTTGGTGCATTGTGACGTGTCTTGTGACGTGCAAACCAGGTTATACAAATTTAACTAAATTTTTCCAATCAAATGCCGCGTTACAACCAGAATTAAATTATTTATCACACAATCTATTAATTATTTATTGTGTGTCTGTGTGTATGTGTGTGTGTGTTTAAAATGATGTAATGGTTATGCAACACTTACACTATATATCTGATTGCATTCGTGTAGACTCTGATTAGTACAGATGTGTGCAGTGTTTGCTAGTGACGCAAGATTTATGTCAGTATTTGCTAGGAAATGAAGAACTGTATACATGTACACTAGTTTCTTCAGAGCTAAGAGACAGGTTAGCGCAGTGAAAATTCAAGTTATTCCATTACCGAATATCTTTGATATATGGTAACCCATATCTATTCTATTAATAGTGAGCTGAGGAATTTAGCTGTATAATTAGAAAATAAAATTTTTTTTTAACAAAACTTAAGATAATCAACGATAGGAACTAGTATTACCTAAAGAAGTGTTTTATCAGAGAATTTAGAAAATGTATTTTTATCTCTCATCAATGTTTTGTATTCCCGTCATTAAAATCGTTGCTTTTTTAAATCAATGACAAAATGACATTTATTATATTGATATTAAATTTTTTTTAAAAATCCAGTTTTGAACTACAGTTTTAATAATAATCTGAAAAAAATAACTACATTTTAAGATAATATAAATGAATGTTCATGAATGTTTAAGCCTTTTTGCTTTTAAAATTATCAAATTATGTTTGCGGAAAAAAAGATAATAAAGACACAAAAGGGTGATTTTACACTTTTTAAGGATTTCACTAAGCTAACTTCTTTTTTCACAAAAAGTAAAATGTAAAACTCACCCACTGTTTGAATGATGATCACACATAGGAATGCCTTCATTAAACCTAAGAAAATATACATTCTTCCCATCTTTAAAATAGATGCATTGTGTTCCTGTCTTTAAAATTATTGCCTGTTTCGTAGACTACAAATGTGTTCTCGAATAATAAATTGGTCAAAAATGTAAAACACAATTACGCAAACCCAGGGTTAAATAGACCTCGACTCTGTATGAAAAATATCTATTATCTTACTTCAAAGCCAATCTCTTGGTACTTGGGTACTTGCGAAACAAGGGAACAAGATTCGGCAAGCGCAATTTATAAAACTCAGCTGGAGGGCAATGTCTGTAATGCAGTGACTTATTTAACATGGCCCAAGCACACTGGTAGTTGACCGTCTGTAGCGATGTGCATTTTAAGACCTTTAACTATTCGCCATTTATAGTACAGATAATTAAAACGGTCCTTTAAAAGTGATATGATCGCAATATTTTTAATGCTACCTTTACAGCACATTATCAAAATCATCTCAGAGTCTTGATTACCAAATTGGATACATTTCGTTTAACTAAATCTGTCATTAGTTGTAAATGAAACATAGATGTAGGATATTATTTCTCGTTAGAAACTTTTACACATTGCTGTGTCATATAAAAGTAAATTAAAAAAAAAAGAACTAACGTTTGTGAGATAGTTTGTGAATGTACTTATATTCAAGCCATAATTTATGTACCAGGCATAAATAATTTTGATAATTTCTCAGTTCATGTTTAAACTGTAACCGAATTCCAAATTTAAGCATATTGGTTGCATGCACCATTTGTTCCAGATGATCAACTTAGATAACATTCTTATTAGGGATTATATCTAACACATAATTAATCAAGAACGCTCTGATTTTTTAATATATCTGAGATATACTACAAATTGCAATTGTCAAATCGACGGCTTTTAGCTAATCAGTTTCATATGTTTAAATGATTGTCAGGTTTCAATAAGGAAAATTTTATTAGAATAGAGCAATTTCAGTATGATATAAAATTATACATATATAAAACGCATGTACTTTTTTGTTGCATCTATTATACACATAATGTACACTTTGAGATACAAAAAATAAATTTATGGTGATTGATACATTTGGATCTTGAAATAATGACGAAAATAAAAATCGTATTTATTTGTTCTGTATACAACATTGTGCCTGATAATTAAGCCAGTACGAAGGTGCCATTTTTCACCCGTTTAAGATGTTTAAAAATCCATATATATCAAATAATAGACCATTGTCTTTAAGGTATATAACCACTTTAATTTTGATTGTGTTCCACCTGACATGCGATATATTTGCCTTTAAAAATTAATATCCACAAGGAAAATAATGATAGTTTTCCTACAGGAAATATTGAAAATTTCTAAAAATCCTACAGAAATCCTATGTAATTTTTTTCCTGTAGAAATTTTTTTTAAAGGTAAATATCCTACCTGACTTGTAACATACATTAATAACAAAGGTGGTTAAAAACTCTATAAGCAATGGTCTATCATATTACAAATTTCAAATTTTCTATACATGCAGCTTAGACGGTTGCGAAAATGTCACCTTGACACTGGCATAATTATTCGGCACAGTGTCAGTAACATTCATCTATAATTTACCAGCACAGTTTTAATACTTTCAAATATAAGGACGAATTGAAAACAAATTCTATAAAAAATAGTCATACCATGAAGCTACAGTCAGCATACAAATTTAAGCACATAAATGATTGCTCTAAAATAACTAATTACGCAGGCAAAAGCAAAACACATTTACAAAGTTTTTGTTTCATGAAATAATACGGGAGAGTAGGAAAAAAAGTAGCCGACGAATATAGATCATGTATTTTTTCATGATGTTTACTATAATGATGGCAACGGTTCATAAGAAATCAAAAAAATCACACGAACGGAAACAAAAGTTATATTTACATTATTACATAATATACATAAATGATCAATACAAAATTGTATATTCAAAATTTCTTCAGAGTTCACATTTTAAACAGATCATATTGCTTGTTATTTTTCACCAATATAAATCTATTTTATATATCATCCCGCTTAAGCAAAATTGCAATCATGTAGAATTAACCAATTTCTTCAAGAAATACATAATACAGGAAAATACTACATTACTTTATATAAAATTCAATTTTGTTTACCAACTTTTATTTACAAAACATAAAAAATCTCTTGTCATACAGCTGTATTCCAAAGTTCAAAGTTATAACAATATCTTATTTTTTCTTCAATTCTTCTGGTACAAACATAGTTTGTACAAGCACAACACATGCCATAAATGCCATAAGGAAAATAGGGGCTAATGATATTCCTATTGAGACCATGAACCATCCTGAAAAAAGAAACCAACACAAAGGTTAAAGGGTCATGATTTAAAATATATTTCGAGCTTTATTTACCGTCATTAAATCACAAAGTGTTGTCTCAAAAGAACTTCCATGTATTGGTTATTCTTTCAGTAAATTTGGTTGGTTGAAATGCGGGTTATCATAATTTTATATAAAATCATCATTCATGATTTAAAAACAAAACAACAATTGTTACTAACACGCTGAGAGAATTGCATAAGCAATACACGTCCCATACTGGTAACTCTTTTTATTGATAATGCCAAAATATCGAGACCCCTTATATTAAATATCCCCCATCACAAACGTAGAGATTTTAAGAAACATTTGACTTATTTTCTATTTTTTTTCACTTTCTAGTTTAATTATTATATTTGACGTATTATACCTTAATAAGAAATAAAAAGAACAGAGGAAAGTCCAACTTTACGTTGATGTCGAAATTAAAGTTGGAAAATTACTCTTTACTTTATCTTGTGTAATTTTGCTAAGTCCATTGAGTATTCGCTGGTAGAGTTTTGTGAAAACAATGCATTGATATGCACAATATCATTACTTAATACCGCCTTCTGTCCCCTGATTCAATCCAAACAATAAGCCGATTTATCTAACGTTTTCCTGTATTTTCTTCTTTTTTTTTTAAAAAGAATTTGATATTTGACTTGTCAGGATTATCCAAACTGGAGATTTGCCGTCTCCAACTGGAGACGGTATTTTTGGCTCAATTACAGATATTTAGGGGTTGAATCAACTCACAACTAATTAACAAGTGAAAAGCTGTCAATGTGACAGCAAACCGGGTTTTGTTTTATGTAAACTGTATCCATAATCCATGTCAACCCCGAATTGATATACACTATCTACCGTATCCAGTGAAATGGAGTACATTATATGCAATATTTTGCCAAAAGATGACTAAGTTCAAAAGAATTTTTTTTCATAAATTATCAGAAATTAAAATCCTAGCAATATGCACACCTCTGATATATGTACATTTGATCATTTGATCTGCAAAAGAACAACTTCCTATCTTGAAAACTGTAAAAAGAGTTATCTGTACAATGAGGGTACCCTATATGCAATATTTTGCCAAAAATGATAATGTTCAAAAGCTGGTATTTTTTTAAATATAAATTATCAGAAATAAAAATCGTAATGATATGCACACCTCTGATATATTTACAAATAATGTGCTAAAGAACAACTTCCTATCTTGAAAACTGTAGGAGAAGTTATAGGTACACTGAGGGTACCTTTTTGGCAGCTGCCTGCCCGCTGGAAAACCCAGTTAATAAAACGATGATATTAATCCCATCAACACCCCATCAACAGATTATTGAACATAGTCTATTGAACTTTTAAGATTTTTTTTCGATTTCTTGCATTTTTGAATCTCGCGAAAAAATTAGGTCAAAACACTTTTGTTTGTCAATATCATTAACAAAATGTGCAGCAAAAGTATGTTTTAAGGTGTATTATTGAGTTTTCTTCGATCAAAGTCGATAAAAAAAAGGAAAACGTCAGGTAATTCGGGCTTACCGACAAATTAAACTGGCTATCTATTATTTATAACCTAAACCCGATAACAAGCTCTAAACTTTTCAATTATCATTCACCAGATTAGATTTAAAGACAAACTCACCCGGCGGCTCATACGTTGTTGTTTTGTTTGGTTTCTTGATGTTAACAATAAGTACTCCTGTAGATTTGTCTTCGTCGTCGTCACAACATAACTTTACGATGTAAGAATTATATTGTCTGTAAGAAAACGCAGGTGCGTCGCTGGCCATGATGGAATAGTTGACACGGAAACCTGTGTCATTGCCGAAAACCACGAAATTGTTAGTCTTGGGTAACGTACTCTCTAATGAACAACAAACGCTATCCCCTCTTGGATCTTCCACAATTGTTGTATACAATACTATATCTCCCTCGGTTTCCTCGGTTATGGAGATTATATTTGGCATACCAAGGACTTCAGGGGGCTAGCATTAAAAGAATTAAAGCAAAAAATTCAGAAGAAATTGAAAGTGTAATGCTTTTAGCACATAGACACGATATGAAAACTGAAATGAAAATCTCAAAAGCTTACCATATTCTGTGTTTGAATAGAAATTGTCGCTGTTGCAGTGGTATTGCAAGAATCTTTAGCCCTGATAAGGAAAGCATAATCACTTTTCACTTTGGCTTTCACAAACCTTTTAGCCACTGTAATTTGGCCTAAAGAAATAGAAATTGATGATTTACAAATATTCTTGATGTTATCCTACAACATAGATCAGAATACAAAACAAGAGTCCTAAACAGATACAAACTATCTGGACAATGTACTAATAGTACATGTAGATCCTGTATAAATAAAATCCATTTTCCCCCTGAATATTCTTATGTTTAAAATCATTAGTCCCCTTTCTAACAGGATGATTTTATAGTCATATCACATGTTGAGTATTGCAGTTCTCAAAAAGATCCTTAACAATTGTTTATGTATGGGATGTAAACCTACATCAAACTCTGAACCTTCTTGTGAGGCCGAAGAATTGTCCTGGGGTGAAAGTATTAACAATTATAAAGAATCATTTGGCTGATTAGTTTCTGAGAAGAAGATTTTTAAAGATTTACTCTACATATTCCTATGTAAAACTTTGACCCTTCTATTGTGGCCCCACCCTACTCCCGAGGGTGTCATTATTTTCCCAACTGTGAATCTACACTACCTGAAAATGCTTCCACACAAGTTTCAGCTTTCTTGGCTGATTAGTTTCTGAGAAGAAGATTTTTAAAGATTTACTCTTAGTTTTCCTATGTAAAACGTCGATAATACCCCCCCCCCATTTTCTTACCCCCGGGGGTCATGATTTTCATAAATTTGAATCTACACTACCTGAGGATGCTTCCACACAAGTTTCAGTTTTCCTGGCTGATTATTTTCTGAGAAGATTTTTAAAGATTTACTCTATATATTTCTATGTAAAACTTCCTTCCCCCCTATTGTGGCCCCAGCCTACCCCTGGGGGTCATGATTTTCACAACTTTGATTCTACACTACATGAGGATGCTTTCACACAAATTTCAGCTTTCCTGGATGATACGTTTCCGAGAAAAAGATTTTTAAAGATTAACTCTATATATTCCTATATTAAAATTCGATTCCCCATTGTGGGCCCAGCCTACCCTCGGGGGTCATGATTTTCACAACTTTGATTCTACACTACCTGAGGATGCTTCCACACAAGTTGCAACTTTCCTGGCTTATTAGTATTTGAGAAGATTTTTAAAGATTAACCCTATATATTCCTATGTAAAACTTCGATTCCCAATTGTTGCTCCACCCTACCGATTTTCACATCTTTGAATCTAAAGTACCTGAGGATGTTTCCACACAAGTTGCAGCTTTCCTGGCTAATTAGTGTTTGAGAAGAAGATTCTTAAAGATTTACTGTATATATTCCTATGTAAAACTTCGCCCCCCCCCCCCCATTGTGGCCCCAGCCTACCTCCGGGGGTCATGATTTTAACAACTTTGAATCTACACTACATGAGGATGCTTCCACACAAATTGCAGCTTTCCTGGCTTAATTGTTCTTGAGAAGAAGATGTTTGAAAATTTCTCAAAATTTTTCATTAATTTCTAATTATCTCCCCTTGAAAAAGGGCATGACCCTTAATTTTCACAACTTTGAAACCCTTTGCCTAAGGATGATTTGTGCCAAGTTTAGTTGAAATTGGCCCAGTAGTTCTTGAGAAGATGTTGAAAATGTGAAAAGTTTACGGACAGACGGACGGACGGACAGACGGACGACAGGCGAAATGTGATCAGAAAAGCTCACTTGAGCTTTCAGCTCAGATGAGCTAAAAATTCAAAATTCTAAACAAAAGAAAATACCTGATGTTTCTCCAACATTAAAATATTCCATAGAATTTGGATACGACGAGAGTTGCAAGACGGTATAATTTACGACTTCAGCGTAGTCTGCGCCGTCTGGCTCAAGTAACGTAACAAAAGATCCAACAGGTAAGTGGTCAGGTATCTTAGCGCTGAGTGTCGTTGTGGGGAAAGATATAGCTTCATCTACAAATTAATTAGCCTATTTACATGAACATTAATTTGAATACACATACCGTATTACAGGTATTTTCTGCGGTTTAGACCCTAAAAGGTATAAAACTATATTCTGCGATTCCAATTTTTGCGATAACATTACACCGAAAAAATATAATTTAAGGGGGCATGGTCACGATTTTGGTCATATTCTATTTTTCTGTTTTCATTATTTACAATGCTTTAAAATGCATTTCTAATGATCAAGTGAATTTTGAGAGCCAGTCGGTGGGTTACAAGCACGATACAGGGATCAACATTCTTTATCATGTAAACAAGGCATGTGCCCTGTTTTTGTTACATAGGTTCAATATACAAGTAAATTTTTTTTTCAAACTGATTTTTCTATCTTTTTATTCATCCTAAGCATTAATTAACAGTTCCTAACGTTGAACAAATTCATTTTAGGTCTAAAACTGGAGTTTTTAGTTCAATGTTCAAAATGTAAACAAAAGGTTAACATAGCAAAGAATTTTAAGCTCTGCAACTTGCTTATAAATCAATAAATGACACTCAGATTTTAGTTGCCTGTTAAAAATGCCTTACTGAAGCATTGTAAACATGAAAATCGGAAGAGAAATTTTTTTTGACCAAAAATCGCTTTAAACATAGTAAGTAATAGAAATTGTATCAAAAGTTGAATCCTTACTATCCGCGATACCGTGTATAATAAGGGCGATTATTCCCATTAATTAACCAGCCACCTTTGACTCTACCGCAGTAAATGTCGCGTAGTCAATGTTTATCTAACAATATCCAGTTAAATACGCATTTGTCTCATGTTTTATTCCTCAAAATGGTGCACGAATATTTTACAAATTTTATCCATTCTTCTGATCTGTAATCAAATAACACATATCGGACCGATACACATTGCATAGATACACACATATATATAATAAGCTCAAACATTGCAATAACTCTCAAACTGACATATACCTGCCCATAGCGAATGATATAGATATGATATAGATATGA
Source organism: Magallana gigas (assembly GCF_963853765.1). Lineage (NCBI taxonomy): Eukaryota > Metazoa > Mollusca > Bivalvia > Ostreida > Ostreidae > Magallana > Magallana gigas. The sequence goes on along the minus strand of NC_088854.1, from coordinate 6,152,117 downwards.
GATATATATATATATATATATATATATATATATATATATATATATATATATATATATATATATATGATAGTGTGCTAAGAAAATAAAAAAATCCCTTTCATATACTAACATTACTTCAATCGGGAAGTGAAAGTGTCAAAAAAAAACTTAGAATAATATTTTGCAGGGTTCTAAGTGTATGTTATACATAATCCGTAATTTAGGGTTGTCACGAGGGTTGCAATTTCTCTGCCTTTCTCCTTCGTCAAAGGGCTATCTTGCAGTCAAATTCAAAACGTTAATATTCTATTACTTGTATTTTTTATTGAGACAAGTTTTTAAATTACCGATAGATTAAGAGATAAAAAAAATAAGCCTCTTATTACATGTTGGAAAATTTGTACTTAATAATGAAATGTGAAAAATATGTTTTTCAAAAATAGCGCCAATAAAATTAAGAATCAAATAGAGCAAAGGGAGGTAGCCAATGCAATAGGTGTGGATTTTACAGCACGCTATAAATTAAATAACATAAATGTTTTGAATTATGGAAGACTCCTCTATGCAGAACATGAGGGTGCTTAAGAAATTAGAAAGGAGAGTGAAAATAAAGCGGTTCAAAGGATGGGCACGTTTATGAAAGTTTTGACACTTGAAAATACTCGTATGGCAGTAAAAGATTCATGTGCAGTATATCCAGAAAATGGCGTTTCTGTCAATCAATTTATTATGTAAAATTATAATGCTTTATTTAAGACACCCTTATTTACTTTTGTACATTATAATTTGAAAATGAAATTAAAAAGGATTTTTTTCCCTTCAAAAACTCTTTTAAATATTATTCCTTTGATAAAGAAATTTGAAATTAAGAAGAAATTTTGATTGTAGATATAAGATATGAATGCCATTATTTGTTTTGTTTCAGATTCTATAAAATCCAATTTTTTCTCCTTTTTTATGATGATCAAGATCCTAGTTCAAATTGTGAATTTGAAACAACAGGTGTTCATCTAGCTAGATCTAGTTACCATATAGGTAATTTTATTGTATTGTGTAAGAAATGAGCTAACTATCCCCTTTAAAAAATTGCCAATTACTGTAACCCATACTTTTGAACTTCAAAAATCATTTTCACAATTAAATATTTTTTTACTCAATTTATATTATGAATAAGGCTTGTTCCATTAAAAGTTTTATTAGTGAAAGGTTAAAATACGAATTCTTATCAAAGAACATCAATAACTGACTGTTACAAAACTAGCTTAATGGGTTTACTGAATACAATTCAATACACATACAAATGTTCCCACCTAGGCTAAACCTTTGAAGACAACTGTTCGTCTTATTGTAAAATTCTTGAAAAAATAATGATTTGCAGTTCGGGTATCGATATTATACAAATACTTATTAATAATAGACTCACTGTCTTCTAGGCATGCTTTAATAGCATATGCAGTTCCATTTATCGACGTGCCCGAGTTTGTCCAATCGAACTCCTCTCCAATTTGAACATTGTTTGGTGACGCCTTGTATCCCTCCGCACATGGCCCTAAACACGGTCCACTTGTAACTAAGTTATCTCCCTTGCTTCGCCTGGTAAAAGAACAAATTTGAGGTAAAGTTACGAAAAGGCAGCAAACAAGTCATTCACAATTTTTAAGACTTCAGTTCTTACCATCCTATGAGGTCACCTTGAAGAACGGCGATCCTCTCGTACTCAACCACAGTGTATGTTGTGGTATTTTTACCTATGTAAATGTAACCATTCAACATTATTTAACAATATCTATAAGACTTTATCATTCATTAAATTCATTAAAATAAACAACGTACCTGAAACATAGATAGTGTTGTAAGCCACCAGTTTATAATTACTACCACTTGGCCTCCAGACCATGAAGTCAATGTATCCAGATTTCCAATGGGAGAATTCCCATGAAGTGATGCGTGAACAACTTGTTATGGTATACACAAAATCAGTCATCAAGTACATCGTATCTGAAAAAGCAAAAGCATCTAACGTAAGAGGAAATATATAGGTTAAAATGGAATGTATTTTTGAAAAGAAATATAATCTATGAAGAGTAGGATGTTATATAGTTCGTCATACTTAGTCCGCCATCTTTTTCTTCTGTTAGGTCCTCCGGATAAAGATAAATGAGACTGTTCAAGCAGGGGGCAGCTTCACAAACATTAAAAAGGTAATAAATAAAATGGATAGTTCCTCACTATATATAAGGTATTTTTAATAGGTAAAAAATTAAAATAATTACAAATATTTGTAGCTTTATCACATTTTCCCCCTTTAATTCAAATACTTCTGTGTATAAAAACATTAAAAATCTGTTCCTATTATATTTCCTATTCCTATTATTATTGCATTTTGGCATGCATTTAGATATTTGTAGATTTTAGACTTTATAATATCTATTTGGGTTATAAGAACTTCAACTTTTTAAAAAAAATTTCAGTAGTTTTCGTTAACGCCATCGAACTTACAAACATCAGCGAACATGAGAGAACCGTCAGTTGTCGTCACTGGTTGTGGCACAGGACATTTCGTAATGGCTGCTATGACGTCAGACTCGATGGCGGATAAATTCGCATAAGAAGATGCATAAAAATATCGACTATTATCCCCCGCTGTTCTTCTATACTCTTTTTCATAACCACTGCTTATATCTATAATTCAAGAACGATCTGTTTTAAAAATTAAATTCTCCTTGAAGCTTGTTAAAACAAAGATAGTAAATAAAGTGCCTATATGTACATTAATTTTAAATGTTCAATCCAAAGCAGCATAATACTTAATAACATAAAATTATGGTACCAATAGCAAACACAGTGCTGGGCCATCCTTTCATAATATATTCCGCCTGGATAGAGGCGCCACTTCTTACTCCGTCTATGGCGAACACATAATAATTAGCAGCGCTCGCACGGTCTCCATTAACTGCTGTAAAGAAGTTATTTTTGGTGTGAACCAATGCGGTGTCGATCATGTTCCTTTTGCCTGTACCTTCCGGTAATTTCAGAATCTGGTAGCTGATATCTGTAGGTGTCATGTACGCGTCCAGGGCGATTGTTGTGTATGCATCTGTGTCGTACGTAACGACTCCAATACGTATAGTGCTACTGGATACATCCAACTGTAGTGCTATGTTGGAGAAGAAACTTTTCAGGAACACGTAGTTCTCATGGGAGGACGTTTCTGTCCTTTCCATGATAAAAACGATATCAAGTTGGCAACCTGAAATTACAATTTTTTAGGCCTGACGTGATACAATTTTTGTAACAAATATTTCTGTTGACCCAATGTGAAATTCGTTCACAGAAGATAAACTCCTGGACTTTCGTAGCTTACTTGGAGAGACTAAACTAGCCGGGGTGACCGAGTCTGGACACTGAGTGATATTGGGAACGACCACATCGTTGATACATTGAAGCACAGAAAAGTTGACGGCCTTCAGGTATTTGTCGTCATCCACAGTATCAAGAAATTCAGAGTCATCACTCGAGGAAATGTTTACACCTAAATCAAAGTAGTTTTCAAAAACGTGCGTTAATGCTTAATTCTCTTGAGAGATCATCAGAACCTAAGTATTTCCTGAATAATACTTAGTTTAGACGTGTCTTGAACCTTATTAAAGAAAACTGTTCGGTTATTATATGTATGCATTTAAAGCAAGTTCTAATCAATAACCAAACGGAAAATGTTGTCAATATTATTCTAAAAGTAAAATCAATTCAATAGATTTGACTTGTTCAATTTAAAGCAAAAGCATGCTTACCAACGATGAAGAGATTACTGGAGGCTATGGATCTGATCGCTGATCCAAATGCAGCAGCTTTATTTCCAGCAGAAGGTCCATGAGTCAGAAGAATGTAGTAGTTGGCGGCGTTTGAACGGTCCCCATTCCCTGTGGTAAAGAATTCCATCTGGATATATTTCAGGGCTCTATCCACGTAACGGCTGCTCCTGTTGTAGGCATTACTTCCCTGGTTAATGTTAGTGATTCCCATAATGACTCCATTGGCTGTAGAGTACTGGTTCAGCGGGAAAGCAGTGGTGGCCCCATCAGCGTAAGACACCACCCCTACCTTAATTGCCGAGTCTCCGATGACCATACGGGACACCAAACTCACGAAAAAGCTTTTCATGTCGTTAAATTCCGTAGCACTTAGTTCATCTGTATCCTCCATGATGAAAACAATGTCTAATGGGCAATCTGTAATTTTTTTTAATTTACGGAGTAATTGTAATAAAATATCATTAATACATTTAATGATTTATCTTGTTTAAAGATTTTGAAAAATAAAGCAAAAAATCCTGTTTTATGTTACCTATTTATTTAAATGTTTACTTGTTATGGACATATGTTATAAAAAATAATAGACAACGATTGGCGGATTTAAATTTACCAACATATGTTGTTGACTTTCAGTTTAAGATTTTGTTGATTTTCGTTGATTTGTTACTGAAATGTCAAGAGGGTTTTCTGAATAAATCATTTATAATGAAAAATATACACAATGAAAAAAGAAACTTTTGTCATTTTGACTTCTGTAAACTGCTGTTTATCGTCTACAAAAATAGCCCAAATTTGTTCGTAGCGTAATATTATTCAGTCAGAAGAGATTTACAAAATACACAAATATAAAATTTGAATGAAAAAGTGAAACGTACCAGGAATGGTTATGTTTACGCTTTCACATGATGTGATTTTTTGAAGGATATCGTTTTTAATGTTAATCAGGTTTTCGTAAGAATCCACATTAGTGTACTTGGTGTAGTCTCCACAGGTATCCACGGCCTTCTGATATTCGGTCTGGTATTGATTTCCGATATCTGCAGATAATGAAAATATAAAAAAAACTTTAAAATCCTGTTGATTTAATACAACTTTTACATATCACAAAATACTTACGAATAGAAAAGATGTAATTGCTCCCACTACTCCTTATGTCCTTTGCTACAGCTTCTGGATAACTTTCGAATGGTCCAACAATAATCACGTAGTAATTACTGGCATCGGCACGATCACCTCTAGCGGCCGTAAACACATTGTCCCGGGCTTCTATCAACCCTTTGTCTACCAAATGGTCGGTATGATTTGTCTCCGAGATCGATTCAATGGCACTTCGAACAGATTCAGAGGAAGTATAAGAGTCAAGTCTAAATACAGTTGACGCCCCAGAATCAAATAAAACCATACCGACTTTAATGCCAGTACTTGAAATAGTTATATTCTCCAGCAACTCCGCCAGAAATCTTTTGGTGTATCGTAAGTTGTATCTCTCTACTATAAATACGATATCAAGCTCACACTCTGAAACATAAATAAAAATACAGTATTGCATTATAGTTTGAAAATGTTACCTTTTCATTTATATAAATGATGGTAACTGTCATGAATATTTATTGTTAATGATAGACAAAACATAGAATTATTATATCGTCTATTCAAATATCATCTATTCACAATATCTTGTATTTTACGCACTTGCTACTGTATAAAACACCACTTTTTTGATTTTTTTTAGATGAATTTAACTAGTATAGGGCAACAAAAAGACCCACCAGCCGTCAATGGCTCAAATGTCATATCAGAACAAACGGCGATTTTCTGAAAAATATTGTTGAACTTAGGATACAATTCATCCGTAGAACTAACTTCAAAATGTCTGCTATCGTCACCCGCAATTGCTTTTAGGTCCGTGATTAAAGAGGCTGATGGAGAAATTCCTATAATTGACAAATTGTGACTTTTTGAAATCAGAATATATATTCTAAATAAATTCAATAAATAAATTTAAATTAATAAATTCAAATATATTTCTGAAGACATTCCCTTAATCAAAACACAAATGAATGCACAAAACAGAAAAATAAATTGATATTTACCAATCGTAAAAAGCTGATTTTTTAGGTTCATTCTGATTTGATCGGCCACTGTGACACCTGTCTGTGAAGAATAAGTTTTTGCAATCACAACAAAGTGTCTGAAAGCTGTGAATCTATTTCCTTTGGATAATGTGAAGAAGTCGTAAAATCCTACTCGCAGAGCTTCAGCCAGGTTTACGGTAGATGCAGCGTTTGATATTGGTATTGATGTAATGGAGCTATCCAGTGTCGAAGCGGAGTAGTAGTCATTGAGTTCGATGTTTAGGTCCACAATATCGTCATATGTAATGACTCCAGCTAAAATATTACTTGTTGAAATTTGTAGACTTCCCGCCAAATCGCCAATAGCTGTCATTAATGCTGAATGAATCGATGAAGTATCGGCCGAAGCTTCAACGATGAACACTATGTCAATTTTACATGTCGAAACTAGAAAAAATAATCAAAGTGTTAGTATTAATTTGTGCTTGAATCATAATGTCACTTTTTTCACAGAATTACATAATTATTCTAATACCAGAGCACACAAGAGGATATCCAGACAGAATTCCACCAAATCCACATGTACGTTGTGTGTTTCCTGCGACCTGTTTGTATCCCGTATTGCAAGCATAGTAACTTCTCCCGTTGCATGATGTGTCATCTGTGGTAATGCTGACATCGGAATTAGTAACATGTTTGCAAGCAACATCTGGACCAAACGAAAAAAATGAAACACTTGTGATACGCATTTATTTTCATCAAAATATATCTTGATGAGAAAACCATATGATTTTGTGAATTTATATTACCATTTGGAAATCTCCATTCCCCTGAGGAACCCCATCCTGTCTCTATCCAAATAAAATTGACGTCGTATGGAGTTGAATGATAGCAACTCATGCGAATATTACTTCCAGGAGTACTCCCTGTGCCAAAACGGATTTCATTTCCAATCCAAGAAATCCAAAACTCGTCAAAATATGTTTGGGTTAGAACAGAGCCACTATAAGAATCACAAACAGTAGAACTGATTCCGTATCTTATTTCGGATCGGCTGTTGGCCCAACCTCCGATAATGAATTCATAATGGGTACCACTAGTTATGCTATCTTCACTCGCCAAGGCGATATGAAGATCATTGTTTGCTCTTGCTCTGAAGGCGACGGACGTCCGTCCTGTGGCGACGAAACAGTCGGTGGTCAGACTATAGTACACCAGGTTATTTGGGGTGTTTCTACTGATATCCGACGATGCTGAGGAAAATGAGAAGTCAAGTGATATAATGTTCAGATAACTTTCAATTTTGATTTAAAAATGACATTTTTTTTTTTACATAATGTAAGGGTACTTACGATAAAGGTAGGACTTAAAAAATGGAAATGATAACAGACCA